>NW_008239547.1:87696-95231 GCF_000691975.1 Corvus brachyrhynchos
TCTTCCCCTTCCCCTTCCTCTTCCCCTCCCCTCCTCTCCCCTCCCTTCCCCTCCCCTTCTATGTTTAGTGGTTTATCTAAAGAGCTATAAACCTACATATCCTGTATTTGACCCCCTGAGAGTTAGGAAGGTCTATTCAGTAACTGAGATGTTTTTCACGTGTTAATGTTGTAGGGTTCTCTGTTGTACTTGTCCAGTTCTGTGCAGGGAATTTCAAAGATCTTATGTTATTTTGATGTAGTTTTGTTTCTCATAGTCATTTTTGAGGAGCATGAGGTGTAAGTTTGATTGTTCTGAAGAAAGAGTTCAAGGACTAATGTTCATTATTGTGTATTGTGTATGTTATAATGGAGCTTGCCTTGTCACAACCTACAACACTTCCACACTCAGAAGTTTTGAAGAGAGCAAGTCGTGTTCTGTTTCTACTAAGTTGCCAAGTGCTGATCTCTTTGTCAGTCAGACCTTAATTTTGATTTTTTTCTCCTCTAAATGTATGAGATAATCATACATCTATCTCCTCTTCCTCTTCCCTCCCTATGTAAGTAGGTCATTTGTTTACCACATTCCAAGAAATAATCACTATAAATAGGAAATCCCTCAAATTCACATTTTCAGTTTATTTGCTAAGCATGGGAAGCCAACTTTGGGAGTATATAAACAATTGTGCCTATACACCAACTCCTACGAAAAGGAGGAATTTTCAGCCAAAAGTTCAAAGCAGCAAAGAAAGGCATTTGAGAACCTCTTGAAAGACAGATTCAATTTTGAAAGTTTAGAACTCTATAGGTATGAAACTATAGGCCCTTTAAGTGAATGCTCTGGCAGAAACCCAAAGGCAATAGCAGACTCCCTTGGCTCACACCAGCTCCCAGTAAGCCTCAGAATCTTAATTTTGTCTGGACAGCTTTGTTCTAGCTTCCATTAAACCATGGTGACATTTGCTGCTGTTCCATCAGATGTTTTACACCAGAGTGTTAAATATGACATCAGTGAGAACAATGGAAGTAGCTGGATGAGGAAAAGGTAAATTAAGAGCTAAATTATTTAATTGAAAGGAATGCAGTTTTCTGAGACAAAATTAAGCACCTCTGTCAAATACTACTATGGACAAGTAGTAAAAATGGTCCCAAATACACATGCTTATAAAAATTTTGCAGCTTTATTGATCTCATTTCTCTTCCTCTGCAAAGGATATTATTGGCAAGAAATTATAAATTTCTTTTAGTTGGAAAAATTCAAGTTAAAAATAAATTTCTTATAAACTATTCCTTTTAATTATATGAGATACTTGTTTCAACATGAGAAAACCCCACTGTTGAGTGTCCTTGTCTCTTTACTTGATCTGCATTTATTTTCATCCTGAGAAGTTTACCTACATGTTTTTAGATAAACACTTGAAAAGGTAGTAAAATAAGATTCTCTCCGTGGTAACCTAGTCATATGGATGATGAATAGTGTTTGCTTTTATCTTCCTTGGAATAATCGCATCTAAAATAGTTTCTTCTCAGAACAAAGTGCAAAGATTCTATTTCAACATTTCAGAAAAATTTTGCTCTCTTAGCTTGCTCTATTCATTCAGATTTCTGATGATCCAGAAAAGGAAATGATGATATGTGAAAAATGGCAAAATTCTGTATCTCAATCCTTTTGGACACTGTAGTCTCCTTTTCATCATGCTATAAATCACGTACCTTCCATGTCTGTCTTAAGAGACTTAGGGCAACTTTACTATATTGCAAAACACATTGTTAAAAAAGAATCATTATCTTTACCCCCGATACAGTTATTCACTTTTTGCTAATCTGCAATATGTGTTTATCTCTGTAAACAAAGATTGTTATAGATTTTGATACTTCAAAATCTAAGTTATACATAAGGGAGTCTATCATCCTTTTGTGATGAGTTTATAAAGATAAGTTTTGCTTTTTCTTCATTGGCTCTTATGAAATTTAAAAGTGCAAGTACACTGTTTAAGTACATGGTTAACTATTAATGCTATATTTGGTATCATTACTAAAAGTTTTAGTATTCTGAGTATCATATATAAAATCTTCCTTGTTCCTTCAAATATAAAGGTTTTTCCACTTAAGTGTGAAAGATAAGGACCAAAATCAGGAGAATAATGTTGCAATTAAGTAGATATAAAATGCATTTGATATTTCCCTATTTTACAAGTAGTAAAGAAAAATAAACAAAAAAATTTCACTATAATCATTTTAATCTTTTTATCAGTTAGGTATTAGCTTAGAAAGGAATAGAATATTGATTGAAAATTAGAATGATACATTTGCTATGAATCTAGAAAAGCATTACAACACAAATATAAAACAACCTTATTTTTCCAACTGCTATTTTTATTATCTGTTGTGCTATCTTTTTGTACTATACAGGTACTTCTTGTATTATGTTTTTTAGCATGACTTTGACATATCAGTTTGGTGTCAAATCCATATGTAGTGCACATACATCATTTACATCCAGGCTGTTACTGTTCATCTTGTCAAGAGAGATAGGAAGGGCTAAAAACCATACATAAAATACTAAGCGGGTAAGGTTACAATCACATAGGCTGTTCTGCTTTTTCACCCTCTACTCTTTTCATTCCTCAGTGAGATGAGATAGCAATTGTTCTTTGGGGATTCTGATGATCTTCTATGTAATAAGCGAAACAGCATCACAAAAATGACTCTTATTTCTGCAATTCTTGCTGTTTCTTGCAATTACTTTTCTGAGAAAAGAGTGGGTTGATCAACAACCTCACCCCAACAGCCATTTCTGTAATGAAAGACTCAGAATTCTAGTGGTAAATGGAATTTTTGGTGTAATTCCATTTTACAAACTATTGTTATAGTGAGTTGGGGTTCTGTTTCAAACAAAAAGAGACCCATGTGGCAATTTGTGTGGTCTCAGAATGTAATGTCTTTCTTTTGTGCATTTCTACTGGTGATAATTATATTTCATACACGAATAATATGAGAAGACTTAGAGTAAACTAAATGCCCTTTTTACCAATTTGGGACAAGATAATGACTTACTAGTCTTCTTTGTTTGCTATAATATCCTTCAAGTAAGAAAATTTTTTTTTCCTACATAACAAGCATCAAAACTATGGAAATTGCAAGTTTTAGATCTTGTATCCCATTTCACAGCCCCTCAGAGAGAAATTTTCAGTGGGGCTTGTAACATCAATTCTTTTGTAGACAAACTTGTGTGAATTTTTCAATCATCTCTAATCATTAATTGATAAACATTGGGTTGAAATTCTGGACTTCTACTGGTGTATTCCAGAACACGGAGCTTACCAAACTCAACCAAACTTCTTTACATGCAACTTCTCTGGAAGAGTGTGCATTTCTCTTCATTGTCCCAAGGAGAAATATTATTTCCTAGTGTGGAAAGCACAGGAAGAAAGAAAACAAACCAATGTAGTTGTGCATTTACCCATATTTTTGTAACATTAAACTGGGGAAAAAAAGAAAAGAAGTGGAAATGTTTTGTTTGATGCTTTCTAGAGCACTTGGGTAAACTGTGTTCCCTTTAGAAATAAACATGCTTGAGATTTAGCAGAGAAACATCTAATCAACAGTGTCACAAAGAAGCTTCATAGAGAAAGATTTTTAGTGATTTTTCTGAATACCGAGAATGAGAGGTATTCTGTGAAATCACTAAGTAACACAATCCAAGCAAAAGGAAATAGTATTTTAGGAGGGTCTATTGTGCAGTTCATTGCTGAGGGATGTTTTGGATGCAAGAAACTTCAAATGAAATCAGTAAGTAACTTGGCAAATTATCAGAAGAAATGTCTGTTAAGGGCTAGTAGCACAGTAATGCGGCTACGAACCTCTCACCTGTGATATCCTGCTGAGAGTCTGGGTGGAACCAGTGCACGCTGGGTTTGCTCTTGCTGTGGATGTGGCAGCAGTCCGTGGGGAGACACACATTGCAGTTGGCTGGTTGGCCGACCCTGCCACCGTGCATCTGTGCTCATGCTGTGAGGCTTGGTGCTGCACAGAGCTTTTGGTGCATTGGGAGGCTCACTCTTTTTGATATTCTAACTGTGATTTCAGATTTTCTGCAGTCACTTTCACCTTTATTGAACCAGGTTTATTATTGTCAAGTGTTGTTAGCCTTCTGCCTTGATTTGATTGTCTACTTGCTTCCTTCTTCAGGGCCTCATTTCAGCGTGTTTTGACATACCAGCAGGAGTTTGTTAATATTTAGTTGGTCGGATACATATTTTTCATTAAAATCTGGTGTTGAAGCAGCTCTGAATTTATCAAGGACTTATCTAAGACATTTATTACACCTCTAATACCCACTTGTGACCATTTTTATGTTACTGCTTTTGATCCATTCCCTGCTAGTAATTTCCACACAAAGATTTAGTCAGCATGGATTTCCACTCAAAAAACAGCTTCAATTTCAATTTTCAATTTATCATTCCTCATCTTCCTTCTCCTACTCTTATCCTTTGTACTTCCCCTAATAATCTGCTGGGATTAGTATTCAGGAATTCTTTTTTTTTTCTTTTTTTTTTTTACTGTCCTTTAAATGTTACCATTTGCTTTTGTTGCTTCTTTCTCCTCCAATACTACTTCAAATAAATGGATATCCACACATATTTGCTTCATCTCAGTAGCTCTTTTTCTGACTATTCTTCTTTGATCTGTGTGATGGCTTCTTTCATCCCTGATACATGTTTCCATGTTGCATGGTACTCTTTGGGCTTTACATTTACATTGTGATGTTAGTTTCTAGTCTGTTTATAGTCATCCTTCTCATTTTTGTTTTCAGTGTGGTATTGTACAGCCTGTGGTTTCAGGCAAACCTACAAAGTTTGCTATGTAGTTGGCTCTGGAGTAAGTCTTTATTAATTGGCTAATATGGACCTTTAAATATCCAAATGCACTGGATTGGGAAGAGACATTTGCACTAGATAAAATATTGCTTAAATTCTCATCCAACCTGACTAGCACATTTCTCCCCATTGTTGTAAAAAATTTCTTCTTTATGTCCAATCTAAATCTCTTCTCTTTCAATTTAAAATCATTGCCCCTTGTCCTGTCAGTATAATCCTTGGTAAAAAGTCTCTCTCAATCTTTCTTATGACCCAGCTTTAAGTATTGAAATGCTGCCATAAGGTCTCCACAGATCCTTCTTTTCTCTAAATTCAAATCTTTCATACTGTCTTCGTAGGAGAGATGTTTCAATAGGAGAGATGTTCCAGTGCTCTGACCAGATTTTGCAGCCTTCCTCTAGACCTACTCTTAAACAGGTCCATGTCGTTGTTATGCTGGGGAATCCAGAGCTGGATGCAGCACTGCAGGTGTGGGCTCGCCAGAGTGGAGCAGAGCAGCACAGTCACCTCCCTTGGCTGGCTGGCAACACTTTTTGTATGAAGCCCAGGGCAAAGCCTACGCAATTCTGCAAGCTATTTAAACAAAAAGGAAAGAAACCCAACCAAACAACCAAACAAATACAATAACCATATACCCAAACCCAAAAAGGTTGCTCTGTTACTGGTATTTAACACTCATGCCTTTTTAGGATGTGTCCTGGCAGTTGTGATGTGCAGAGATGGTTTCAGGGTGTCTGTGAACTGTTGCAGCCAGAGGTCACTGATGTCAGGCCAAATCGTGGATTACTCAATATCTGTCCTGTTGGAGTGTCAATGCCTTTGGTATGGCAGCTCTAATTCTTGCACTTGTATGATCTAAGCTCTCCACCATGTGCCATCCTCATGACCAGCATCAAGCGGGCCAGGAACAAAAGATGACATATCTCATGTCAATTTCATGTTAATATGTCAAGCAGAACTTGTATAGGCTCTAGTTTGGACAACTCTTGCTCAGGTTTCCTGACTAGTCCACAATCTAGGCCAGAAACAATACATATGTAGTGTGGACAATGTGGGAACCAGGGCACTTGTGGGAAGGGGTGAAAAACAACCTTAAGACTTTGTGGTTGGTGGTGAACTTTAGTGGAGGCCATTCAATACCTACAGTATGAAGTAAAGTACCGATTTCAATATTTTCATATTGAAAATGTGTGTGGTGCAATGCAGTATATTCGAAGGGGAAAAAGGAGCATGAGTTTTAATAAAAGTCTCATTCCTAAACATCAGTTTTATCATTTTTGGTACATGGACTTCAGAGCATAGAAAACTGTGGAAACAAGTCACATGAGAAGTCAGGAAAATATATTGTACAAACCTTCAGAGAAAATTTCATGGGCTTAGTTCAGGTCTTTGGGAAAGATAGTGGCCTTTTTTCAGTGCTATCAGAATACTTAATACCATGAAAATATAACCGACTCTAAAAATAGAAATAGTTTATTCTTTGTGCTATTGTTTTATTGATATGCTGTGGAAGACTTGTCATGATGTTGTCAAGTCACAATATGTGCACAAAGAGGACCAAGAATAAGAATTTCTAATCTGTCTTTAATAATGCCTTTTCCAGTGGAAATTGTAATCTTAATTTCATATCTGTCATTTCCTTGCAATTTGTTTTTTCTTGAGAAGGGAGAGGACAAGGGGGCCGGGGTGGGTTTTTTTACCTTTTTTCCCTATTTACATGTAGGCTGCTCAAAGGAAATCACAAAAAGTAAAAATAGCCTTTCTATTCACTACTGAACTTTAAAGTTCTGCCCACATTTTAAATATTTATTTAAATATGTATTTAAATATGCCCACTTTAAAACCCAAAGTCATGAAAGGTTTTCACCATCTTTCAGAAACCCACAACCCACTGAGAAACTGTGTTGGGCCATTCAAACTTGAGGGGCATCATGTAAGATAGGAGTTTTGCTTTCCTGAAAATTAAGAGTAATGTTTCACATTTCCTATTGATATTATTTTATTACTTATCAGCAACTGCTGAACAGGAAAATGAGACTTGGATAACTGCAAGGAAACGAAAAATGTTAGTGACTTTTATCTCATGCCTTAACTGGATCTAGAAGCCATCTTTGAAAATGTAACAGGAAGATTACAAGAAAGCTGTATTTCATTGAAGATTTAATTAAATTTCCTTATGTACTTCTATGCTTGATATCAAGCAGGGAGTTTTAAAAAAATTTTATAATCTTTCTGTTTATTGAGTATGCTTATAGCAGAATTATGAAACAATGTAGAAATTCTACTCCCACTGAAGTATATATCAAAACTCTCATTAATTGTAATGAAGACAGTATTTCGTGTCAGCTCACATGTTCCAGTGATATCCCTATGTTATTGTTTTCTTACTTTGGGAAGTTAGTATTTCTATATAGCTAAGAAATTCTGTATAGCTAAGTCAGGAAAAATCCTTTGGGTCAGGAAAGGTCCGTATCTGTAGGCAAAAGGTCTAATAGTGATCCCTTTGCTCACTAGCATTTGCTGCTGAAAAGATAATTCACTGTTACCACAAATGTTTTCATAAGCATTGAAAAGAAATCAATGAGTGTCTCCTCTTAGGATGCTCCTTATCTCAGCATGGATGAATTGCCTTATCAGTAAGCACTGCATAGGTCAGATACAAGTCTCTCCATTCAAC
>NW_008239547.1:95272-104481 GCF_000691975.1 Corvus brachyrhynchos
TCTTGACATGCTCTACTGTACAAAAGGGAGGGACAGAAGTACTCAGGTCATAACAAGTCATCATGATCAATGTGGAACACTTCTTTCAGGACCATAAGTCCCAGGTATTTGATACAGTAACTCAGACAGACAGAGTTGTGGTGGGTTTTCCGTTTGTTATTTTTTTGCAGTTTTGGGGTTTTTTTCTTACCTATAAAATGTGAAGGAAACTATGGTTGGGAGAAAAGAAAGAAGACTTTGTATATCCTTGTAGATTAAGTAAAAACTAACCATGAACTTAAGCTGGTTTAGATATAGCTTCCTAATTATAATTGCTATATAGATGTTTCCCAAGTGGGCAGGCTAATCATGTTGTTTTATATGTAAAACCAGAAATTTTTAGGCACTGACATATAGTACTTCTGCAATAATTCTTCCAGTGCTAATATTACAGAGTGACAACAGGGTCTTTTCTCTTGAATGAAATTTTGTGGCCTTAACACAGCAAAGTAAAGACTCCCAGAATATGTAGTTATGAATCCCACCAATATAACTGAATAGTCTAAAACAGGATAGAAATGTGATTCATGCCTGCACTTTAGAGAAATGCTGTGTAAAACATCATAAATCAGCATGAGGGTTCACAAGCTTATAGTGAAGTGTGATAAAGTGCTTTACTGAACTAGAACTAGGGTTTTTCACTATCTTATAAAACCAATCACTGTAAAACATCAAATATTTGACGCAAGATTTTTCATATTTGATGTGTGTAACCTTAAGGGTGTTGGTAACAATTCATTTGGACACCTGTGTGAAAGGACTGTATGTCAACTTTTGAAGTCTTGAGACATTAATTTCTAGAGCATTTTCAATGGTCATGAACGAAAGGGGCTGATGAGCTTTGAAGAAGGGCAGTGTGATCTTGAGCTTTTCAATCGGTATAATTAAAATGATGTGGTGACCCAGTGTTGATAATCTTTCCAGAAGCTGATGCCTGGTCTCCACTTGTGCTTGCTTTTGGGGGCAGAAGGGTTCCATGTGGCACTGAACAGCTCTGAAAGCTGGAACACACTGTGACAACCCAGGCACCCATTTTTTTTTCCCCAAAAGAAAGAGTTTCACAGAAGGTACAGAGGAACAGTTCAGTGCCACGTAGACAGGATGCAACCACTGGACATCTAGATGAGAGATTGGGGGAACAGTCTCAAGTCCACAGTGCCTACTCCTTTGATGGCAGCTGAGGAAGCAGAGAAACAAAGCCAAGAAGGAATAAAATACTATGTTTGGACTCATCAAAGCCATCAATATCTTATTTGACATGAATTAATAACTGCTCAAAAATTCAAAATTAAATCTAAATTTCTCAGATTTTTTTTAAATCAAAATATTTCTGAGAGAATTGTGTTCTCATGAAAAACAGTTTCCCTTTTAATGTACTTCTTGAGAAATTATAGGAATATGTTCATGCATTCTTAAAAAAATCATTCTACAGTGAAGACTTATGACATGACTTGTGACAGGATCATTAGATGAAAATATTTTAATAAAAAGGAGCTCTGAAGCTTGGTTCTGTGGCTTGACCTTTGTCTGTAATTACAAAAGTTCCATCACCTCATAAGGAGTTTGTTGCTTTTTTGATGAAAAGTTATTTCTCTTGGGGTGACTTTATGATGTGTATCTCATATTGCTGCCCTATGCCCAGAAATTAATTCCTGTGCCTTTCTATGCCTCTAAACTGAGCCTGAGAGGGGGAAGGAAAAACTGAGCAAAACTTTTTCAAAGCAGTTTGCAGCTTGTTCAAGGTCACACAGAGATAGAGTTGTTTTTCCATCTGCGGCAGGGGAGGGAGGAGGCACCCGGCTTGTGGCTCCCCGAGTCAGTTTTCTGGCCAGTGGTTCAGTTTCTTTTTCTCTGGAGAGAGACTGAGAGTTGAACTTTTTTCCTTCCCTGGAATTTCAGATTTTCTCCCTTTTCCACTGGACTGTTTCAATATCAGAGCACATCAGGAGGACTTTCCACCGAGCACAGAGGGCCTGGCCCTGGCCCAAGCCCCAGCTCCGAGGAGACCAAAGGGAGGACTTGCACACTTTCCCAGGTTTTTTTCTCCACAGTGAAAGATTTTATTATTTAGCATTATTTTCCTTTTCCCGTGTGTTTGTTAAATAAATAGTTTTTTTATAGTTTTTTATAGTTTTTATCTCTTTCACTTTCCTTTGAAGAAAATTTATTTTTCCCAAACCTGGTGGGAGAGGGGTGGTGACCTGCCTTCTCTCAGAGGATATATTTCTAAATTTGGCCAAACCAGCATTATATATATATATAAATCATATCATTTCCTTTATTTATCCCTAGCATTACAACATAGGGTTAGTTTGCTTCAGAGATATGCAGTGAAATACGTATTAATTTGCTTTCAGTAAGTTACAACAAAAGTTTTTTAAAAAGACAAAGCGTTTTGTCAGTTATTTGTGTGTTGTTCTTTCCTGTTCAAACCAAATCACGTGATTTCTTGCTGGAAATCATTGTAGAAACCTAATCAAAATAGCATGCTCTAACTACCAATAAAATAAATAAATAACACTGTTGACACCTCCTGCAATACCTGAGATAGTTTGTCTAAATTACAAGTTAAATACATTAGAACTAATATCACTATTTCCTATGCATTCAGAAACCCTCCCAATTTTGAATATACCACAGGTTTTGAAATTAATTCCATTCAATCTTAAACTATGCTTGTATAGAAATTAAGGTTTTATTTTGGTAACCTTCAGTGGGCATTGGCTAGTGACAGAAATGAACATTACTACAGAAACTGAACATTTGTACAGAACAATATTACCCATTGTAATTTCTCTATTCACACTTGTCATAATGTTACTTCACTCTTCAAAAGCCTATTTTGTTCAAAATCTTACGGGATCATTCCTTTTATGTATAGAGAGTTTCATTCTAATCCAGTCTGCTTTCATTGAGCTGGGCTTTTTCCCCTCTTTTCTTTATATTGAATACCTTTTGATACCTTTACAGATTTCATTGAGTCTGGATCTTAGACTTCTGAAAATGTGAAATTGGGACTATTTATTCTCATTCAAATAATAAATGTGGTGTGAATTTCCAGGAAGTTGTTTAATAAAACAGTATCTTATGAAGCTTGCAGAATTACAGCTGGCAAATTAATTTAAGTGGTCAAAGTTTAACCACAGCTGCAGAGAAATTATGCTCTGTATCAAGGCCCTAAACTCATAAATTGGTCTTATTTTCAGTTCTAAGTGTATACTTACACTGCTGTTACGTTTTCTGTGTTGCTAATGAGTTCATGCTTTTTGTCAAAATATTGGACTCCCCAAGTGCATAAATGAAGAAAAAACAATTTGGGTGGGGAGATTTTAATCAAATCAATCATAATCATCATCATAACAATATAGAGGTATTCTCAATTTAATTCCCCCTAGAGAACTTTGTCCTGTCACTTCTATATTTGGATATTTTTAATCCCTTTCTAAAAATATTCCTGCTAAAGGTGTAAGAGTGCAATTTTCTTAAGGGAAATGTTGGTGGAAGATGCTACATAAGGATGTCCTCAGCCCCTGTGACTGTCAGGGCTGGGGATATGGGCACAGGCAGCTTTGGGGAGAAAAGCTCCTTGAACATCCAGCAGTGATATCCACCAGTGCACAAACCAATCCCATGGAAAATTAATGTAGTTGCAAGGGTATTGGGGTTTGTCTTAGTAATAATTGTGTAAGTAAACAAACTCACTGCCTCTTTGTCTGAATTTGAGGTAATTAATAAGTAATTAATTGCAATTGGATAGTCATTCATACTTTGAAAACTGAAAATTATATTTTAACTGCTGTGTGTTTGCCAGTCAAAATTACACTGGAAGGAGATTTGTCATTTTGGAATAATAAATTTCCTTGCATGGTATTTCCAAATAATAGATTGTTTGGGTTGTCCTGTTTCCTGTTTCTAACCATTTTATTGCTTTTGGTATCAGTACTGTAGCACTGTCCCTATTTTAATCTAAAAAACCCAAAAGACTGGGGTAATATTAAAGAATATTTGTGGGTATTCTGAGGGAAAAATAAGAATCCCATACTGACGTGAGAGCAATAAAAAGCAATGCTGTCATTTACTGTCGTCATTCACATTAAATATATTTTGTCTAAAATTACCCATCTGGAGCATATCCATAGTATGGGACACATATCCATCTTCTTGTAGCATACTCATTTATTTTATCTAATGTATGTAATATATAAATGAAGTGTAATCATTTTTATTTACTCTGGTGATGTCAGCATCTGTAATAAATCTAAAATTCACATGCAACGTCAAAATAACAGAAACTAATTTGTCAGTGATAACATATCCAGACTGATATTATTTTACTTTTAAAAGGTTAAGGCCATTTCTTGCATCTTTTAAGTAATAAATTTCAAGTGTGATGCTTAAAAGCTCTGTGTACATATCATATGAAAAATGGTTCTTGTTCATCATAACCTTTCTTTACAAATAAAATTGCACATAAATAAATTACAACAAAAATATTAGAACTAAAAGAATTCTGAAGCACTATTGTCATATTTTTGCCATTATTTATACTTCATTCCTATGTAGGAATTTTATACTGAAGTGAGGAAAAAACTGAAAGAATACATTAGAAATTTTATACAGCATTTCAGAAGCTGAATGTGTGTGTGTAGTATGTGAAATAAGTATTTAAAACAATGGTGAAGAAATAACAGTGTTTGAATTCCACTGGATGAGCAAAAACGTACATTTACCTTTTTTCAAAGTGTGTGCTTGAGAAGGCTTTATTATTTTTAAAAATAGGGATTTATTAATTATTCAGACTAAGAATATTCTCACCAAATCTTTCACTAATCACCTGCTGGATATTTATCACTCAGCAACAGACAGAAGACAGGAGGTTTATGTAGTCTTCCAGAAAGTATTCACAAGCACTAACTTCTCCCATTCATTGGCAATAGACAATAATGAAACAAATATAGCATTGACAACTCTAATGAAATGGTAGAATATTTTTCTTTAAAAGGTTCCATAGATCGTTTCTTACCTGCCTAATTGTTTTCATCATACAGGAGTTTGCATAAGAGTCTATAATTTATTCAAATGAATGATACTATATTTATACTATATTTAATCATGATTAATGTCATTGCAATAAATACCAAAGGAGGTAATCATAACATGCCACTTATGATAATGTCTTGCCATCATTTTATATCAGTGATGTTTCAATGCATTTGCACCATTGTAAAGTCAACCATGCTGTTATGGTTCACTGTGATTAATGTGACCACCAGTGAAAGCTGATAATAATTAATCTCTTTCATAAATTATCATTAAATAGAATATATCCCCTAGAATAAATTTAATCTCATTTTAAGTGTGAAACACGGCAAATGACTCCTCTATCAATTCGTAAGAAATATTTAATGAGAAGTGGAAGTCTACTTATACACTGAAAAATGCTTTTGTAATTTGTGTTTTCCTAGATTTTGGTGAAAGGTACCGTAGGAGATGGTTTCACTGGAGACATTGGACTTGATGATGTGTCTTTTCTGGGCTGTACTCTTTACAATGGTAAGAGCTGAAGTGCACATCTCTGACCTGTGAGCTGATTGATTGCTGTCATTTGAAAATATTGCTACTAGAAAAGTATAAACCAGGTTAAACTGTGACTATGCCTGACAAGGAAATCCAGACTTGTTTCCCTGCTTCTCAGACCCTCATATCCAGGCATCAGCACAAAATAGTTTCTGCTGTGCATGTAAGGTCCAAAAGAGACCCTTAGTGAGAAGTGTGCCGCTTCCATACTCTTTGAGATTTTTATTCCTAAAAGGTAAAAGAAACTCATCTGCGTGTAAATGAACTGAACTTTTATTCATCCTATTCAGTTTGATACAGCTTTCCACCCCAATAATTCCTAATATACTTACTGTGCCAATTGCTCTCACGTGACAGCACAAAAGTAGTTCAGGTGATAGAGCAACCTGTCATCAAAAGTCATTGTTACTAAGGGTAGTACAATGTCTACAGAATTGTAAAATATTATATCCCAAAAGACATGTACTTCAAGACACCAGCCTTGAGATCCAGAGGTCATCACAGAAGGGATTTTAAGAGGGCTGCTGTTAGCTGCAGCAGGCATTGCAGGGTTATATATGGTGTGACAGTTGCTGTAAAGTCATGACAGAGCTGTAGAGCAGCAAACAGTTTAAAACAGTGTCTGAATATTAGTATCCTAGCACTTCATATATACACCCTAGTGCAGATGAGTTTTGTTCTGCCACTCCAAATATTTCTTGTAGATATAATTGGTTCTACTAGGAATATCAAATGTGTGTATGGTATTTCTTTTGCAGATAATTATCTAATGTTTTACCATACTTATACAGAGTAAAGCTGTTATTATAACATTTTGGATATAAAGGCTTTTTGTAAATAGTTAATGTACCGTGACTTATATTCAGGGGACATAAAAGAAATAATCAGAAAATACCTAAATATTTTTAAATTAGTTAGGAAGAAAACTTTCAAAATAAACAAGAAATTTGGAAATTTTTGAGGGTCAGAGTTTCAAAGTTAATAACTAAACAAAGAAAAGCTCATTGTGTGGAAAGATAAAATAGTCAAGTATAATGGTGGACAGGAATCAGGTTTTGTGTTATGTATATACTGAAAATATTTTAAGTGTTGAGAGCAATTTTTGAGACAGTCCAGGGTCCTGCCTTTATTTCATCTCCTCCATGTCATAAAAGTATCCCAACAACCAAAAAACAGTCAGAGAGACTGTGGGAATAGCCTGCAAAACAGACAACAGCTGTGGCATATTCCACCATATTTAACACAAGTGGGATCAGGCTGAAAAAGCAGGGTTCCCCTGTCCCTGTGCACTAGAATCAAGCACTGCCCAGTTGCTCTTGCTCCACTTTAAGTGACCAAGTACTGACAGGGAGAGATGGTTTTGACAGCTTGGTGGTAAAGTCTCTCATAAGTAACATTGAAGATGTTGAATCTTTTGAATCTTGAATGTACTGCTTCAATACATCATTTGAATGCCCTAATCAAAGGCTATTCAGTGATGCTTGCTCTGGACAAAATGGTGTTTAATAAAGTATAGAAAATTAATTGTTTCAAAATAGAGGCAGTATCAGGTCCTCCTTTCTTTTCACGCGTGGCGAAGGCTAGGGTACTTCAAAATTTCTTCTTCCATTTCAGCTTATCAGGAGCAGAGGCTTGAACGTGGCATTTATATTTAAAAATTTCTGACCAATAAGGTCCTTGCTATTATTATGAGTTGTAGATAGATTTATCAATTAATACAATTCTTCCTTCAGAACATTCCTTCCCCTAAGTCTTTTGTTTGAGTTTTAGGACATTATGGGAGTATCATTCATTTGACTGGAATATAATTTATTTAATGTCTTAGATTTTCTATCTACCCTACAAAATAGAAATGGGTAATTTATTATCAGTATTATTGCTCCAGCCTTCAAGGGTAAAAAAAAAAGAAATTCCTTGCTATCCCAGACACATTTAATATAAAAAGTCTTCACGCATACTTTTTAATTAACTCAGGTGTATTGCTCAGGTGCATTGTGCACTACAGCTAAAAATTTAATAAATTATTAAATTTTAAGAAGGAGTTTTATGATGAAAATTCATTTTATGGACAATAATAGCAAAGGTTTTCAAGAAAAGAGAGTAAGTTTGAAGAAAGGTGCATTTTAAAGAATAGGAGGACAAAAAAAGATGATTTGCAAGAAGTGGTAATGAGTTTGAATGAAACATAAAGGAGGTGGTGGAACAAGGTGGTGACCTCAGAATAATTTCTCTAATGAGAAAATAATTTTTTCATGGATAAATTTACAAGGTAAGAAGGTTACATAGTAATTTCCACAGTCACTTGTAGTAATCAACATGTTAAAAAACCCCATTATCATCGGAATAATCTGTTAGCCTTGGTTCACTGAGAAAATCAGTTTCTGTGATTGCTTGGTGAGTCTTGGCATCAGTTTTTTGAAGTGATTCACTGGGTTAATCCAAATTTGAAAGACAGGCAAGAGGTGTAAATAAATTCCTGCAAGTGTCAAAGATTATATGGATGGTGTGACAAAACTAGTGCTTTCCACTGAGGACAGCTCCAATTGCCTTAGTCCAGGTGCTCAACGTTCTTTTGGCTCCTTTTTCAAAGGAAATTTGCCCACTATTTCTACAACTACTTCAGCAACTTCAGTTCCTGCCACACTCCCCATGAACAACTGCACAGAGAAGGAGTTTGTCTGCAGAGCCTCTGGCCACTGCATCCAGATGATCCAGAAGTGTGATTTTAGACCTGACTGCTCTGATAAGTCTGATGAGTCAGCTTGTGGTGAGTGGAATAGATGATGTTCTTTGCTACCTTACTAGTTTTGTGTCTTAAACACGTTGCTTCAGCAGTTCTATCTTATCTTTGCAATTTGATATTAGCACCTAAATGTTATTTTAATGTGATTTTCCCCAGAAATATAATAGCAGTTTGCTCTTAATATATGTGTGATGTAATGCACTTTTTGCCTTCTGATTCAGGCTCAACGTTTCAATTCAAGTAACTGCTGAAATATGGCAGGGGGAGGAATCCTCAGCTCCCTAATGATTGATAACTATACATGACAATTTTAAGTGAGCATAGTTTCTTAAAATGTTCACTAGTCTAGACTGGAAGAGAGAATAACTTTAGAGTTTCATGTTCGGGGTGGATGTCTGGGAGAACTGGATCCACTTCTTACCTACTTCAATGAGTATGGGTTTCATTTGCTTGTTTGGTTGTTGGGGATTTTTTTATACCAAATTGTTTCAGCAGCAGCAACTATTGTGAAATTCACCCTACTCCACACAGAAGTGAGTTCCAGCCTGTAAAGCTGTTAGTCTTATGGGAATGCTGTAAGTGGAAAAATGGACAAGGTCTGCATATGATGTCCATAAAGATCTAAGGCAATTGTCTGTTGCTTCTGAGTTGCAGCAGTTCACACTGTAGCATTTTAGAAGCTATTAATGACTTCCTTTTGCCTCAAAGAACAGGACTTGAAAGAACTATTTACTGAAGACAGTTAATGTGGGGGACAGACATCTAGAGACAGTGACCTCATCATCCTTTGCAAGCAAGACTATTGTCACTGAAAATGAAAACTCTGAATTCATTACACAAAGTGTAGGGA
>NW_008239547.1:106213-152349 GCF_000691975.1 Corvus brachyrhynchos
GGTGCTCTGTCTGGTCTCTGCAGTGGTTGTGGCATCAGCAAGATGACCTCTGGCATGTCAAAAACAGATGTTGGCCACTGCTCTTTGCGCTGCGTTATCAATCCCTGCTACTAAAAATTCTCATCCTACTTTTACACTTCTTTTCAAGCTGACTTCTCCTTTGAAATCTGGCTTTGTAATTAATTTGGTACTAATTTAGTTCACGGTGGTCATCCTCTTGATCAGTTTTAGGTGAATACCTTCTCAAATAGTCTTTCTTCACACAACTAATTTATGCTCATTTTTCTACCTTACTAGCTATGGTTAGTTGTAAACTATTGCTACCAGTTTTGTTATTGTTATTGTTATTGTTAATTATCGTTGTTAGCTATTGCTCTTATCCCAGCAGTTTTACCCACGGGTGGGCAGTACAAGTTAACACAATAGGTCTTGTGAATCCTGCAGTCATTTAATATTTGACTAATGCAGTTCAAAACTACTGTAGTTAGAGCTAACTTCAGTTTAGTTGGTATTTTATTTACCATTTATTTTGATTTTACCATTTTTCTGGTAAATTATATCACCTCATATTAAAATGTAAAATATTTCTATTCTCTCAGTGAAGATTTGTAAATTAACATTGCATTCTAGGTAGATTGCTTAAGATAGGTACTAGCTCCCTGGAAGATACTCCTTTCATTTAACTCAAGGAACAAAACTTAAGTTTTCTGCATGCCCCTTTGGTTTTAAATGTGTGAGGTTTGTTGTTTTTTTTTTTTTAATTAAGTAAGAAATGTGTTTTTAAAAGATGCATTAATCCAGTTAAAAGTAACAGTAAGATTTATTGATAAAAAACCCCTACAGATAACTAGCAAATGTATTGAGTACAAACAATTTTCAATGTAATACAACTTCATTAATAAGAAAATTTCTGTGCAGTGTATTTATTCTGAACAGAAAAATACTTGCCTGGTTCTAGTGACACATATGTTTACTTCCTGTGACAATAGCCCATAGAGTGCAGAGATGGTCTTTAAATTAAGACCACTCCAACAAAATCTTTGCTATATTGCTACTAGTTTCAAATTACATTATATTGCATTTAATCAGCCTGAATTCTATCACTATTAAAGAATGAGCTCAATATGTTAGTTTCACTGTGCACTTCATTAAAATTACTGCATTTTTACAAAAATCCCAAAACAACAATACCAAATCCAGAAAAAATCATTCAACAATAGCAAAGAATTGCAATGCTACCTAGTTGTTTCTCGGTCTCATGTGAAAAGGAAGTATATTCCATAAAAAAGAGCAACTGTTTACAATAAATTAGCTGTCAAATCTTTCATTGACTGCTCTTTAATTGTTATATATTAGCCAATACCAGCCCTGTATGTGTACTTAGTAAATCCTCTCACAACCTTTCCACTATAGGTTTGAATTGGCACAGTGATACATGGAATTGTATTACTGGTTTTCAACATATTTTCAGGGTTTAATGCAACAAACAGTATATTGAAAAGGACTGATGAAAAGAGAAAGTAAATGATCCATAGAGATTGCAGTTTTCAGGCAACTCTGTAATGTATTTCTCTTGTGGTGTCTCACATGAGATGCAGTTTGGTTCTATGGTTTCCCCCTTCCCCTTGTTTATTGGTCTGTAGAGAAGTACAGAAAATAGATCCTTCCAAATTACAACAGGAGATGCAGAGCAGCAGTTTTGTGGAATTAAAACCCTGCAACATTTAGTTTTATTTTCTCATCCATTTTCCCCAAACTTCCATGGAGTTAGATGAGGCAAGCTGTGTTACTGTAATCTTGTATGTTTACAAATTAAAATAAAATATGCATGACTACATATAGAAATGTTTGGATTCATCCTGATTCAAGAGTAGCTGGCAGTGCAGCTTACAATGAGTTCTTTCAGCAAAAATATATGTGAATACTTGGACTCAAACCATCTGCTTCCCCAGAATAAGTACTTGGGCTAGCCACATGTAGACTGGTGAATTGTGAGGTGGAGGTGTGAGTCTTTAAAGCTGTAATTACATTAATTAAGTGAAAGTAATTACTTTGGAAATAGTGAGAACAGCTTGTATGTGTATATATAAACCAAAGGCTGGAGGATTAGAAGCCATTTTGGGAGTTTGCCATGGGAGCCTGGCTTGAGATAGACAGTCCCTGGCTTGAGCTAGAAAAAGTCAGTTGTGTGTTCTACAAAGGACTAGGAGGCATTGGCGTTGTGCACGGAAAAGACCAATATTCATGTATGAATGTAGAGCTCCTGTGACATGTTTCTATACTTAGCAAATGGAATTCTCTATTGCAGATTGGTTTAGAAAAGCTATAACAATAAAAGTAGCAGTTTGTGTAGGCTTAAACAAGTGTACAGAGTTGACACCAGCAAATGGATAAGTCTATCAGTTTATTTCCTTTTTAAAGAATCTGGATAGGGATGTAGCAAATTCTTTGACATTATTAATGATATTTGGGTACAACTGTTAATTGAAAACTTTGTAGTCACTTAATTGACATGATAATTCATGCACCAAATCTAATGAATCAAACCAAAAATGGATGCAGAAATAAAATTCTAAGCTGACATGATAATTATTGCTGTGTAAATAGCTCCCCTGATGAACATATTTTTAACCCATGTGTCTTGCTTTTGTGTCTGCTTTTCAGACAATCATTATCAGAATTCAGGACAGGAAAATCAGGCAAAATTAAAGTTTTTAAGTAATATACTTAAGAAGCCCAGCATTTTCAACTATCAAGAAATGCTTTAAATTTGAGAGTCTAAGAACTTCAAAATAGGAGAAAAAAAAATTAAGTATTGTATATTTGGTTTTACTTGTTTGCTTGGGGTTTTTTTTGTTTGTTCGTTGTTGGTTTCTTTTTCCTTGTTTGTCTAACTTAAATAATACCATTTACTTTTAAGAATAAGATAATGGCCAGAAATTATTTGCAGGATGATGTCATATTATTTCAGTGCAAGTAATCATAATTTAATCAGACCTAATTTTGTACAAAGAAAGAGAATGTACCCAAAGTCTTTTTTTGCCTCTTATGTTAGGATGCCAGAGCATGGGATTAATCTCATAATGAAAATAAATTAAAGTGTGAAGACTTTAATCATTCTGTGTCAGTAAAACTTTGCCAATTCATTTTCTTTCTGGAATTCGTATTTATTATATAAAACAAGGCATAAAAGTTTTATGTGATACACTTGGAGTATGGTCACAGATAGAAATTTTCTTCTAGAATTTTGACTCTCAGGATCCAATAATAAACATACCATGCTTTTATTTAGTACAAGAATTCCTTCTCACACTTCTGGTGGTTTTCTTTTGAGCAACTTTCCGATGTCAGTGTCCAGTTACAGGCCTCAGTATGACTTGTGTTTTGGTGTGTTAAGCACCTTTGGTTCCATTCAGTTTGAATTAACTATTGAACTCAATCTTGTATTTGTGTGACAAGGATAGAATTTTTTTCTCTGTGGCACTATGCAAGGAACTCTGTCTGTTGGCATTCAGCTGTAAACACAAGTAGAGGTTGGCTTCTGCAGTAGGAAATAGCTCTATGGCATCCTTTCAGAAAGCAGTCTTCCAAAAAATTTATGTCTGCTTTATTATGGCATGACAGTCATATTATATTTTTTTGTTTCTGAGTTTATTATGCCGTAATATTAATTGTTAATGGATGTGAGAGATTACTAGGAAAAAGAAATGTTTCAAATCATAAGAGAACTTACTCTTTTTTGGAATAACCACATTAAAAGTAATTTATCCCATATGGCTGTAAGTGAAAATCTGCATTCCTAACAACTGTTCACTCCCTCTTTTCTCTTTTAATTTTTTTTAATCCATACTGAAATGCTTACATTTCATTCAAGGAAAACTTTCCTTTCTTTTTTTTCTTCTAGTTGTTAGATACAGATTTTAGTTACTGACTATTTAAGACCTATTAATATTTAAGTGGTTGGAAGTGTTCAGCACAGAAAATCCTTCTTTCATGCATAGAATTAATTAAATTATTGGAGTTCTTATTGTCCTTTAGGAATATTGGAAATTACATATTTCATAACATTTTAATTTTGAATATATATTATTTTTCTGAAACAACATCCTCACAGCTGCAACAATCTTTATTCAGGGAAGAAATTTTTTTAAGCCTATGAATATGTTATATGTCAAACTGCAAGAAGAGGTCTGTGAAGGTTTTGTTCACATATTGTGATCTATAATAGGGCATCCTATATTATCTACAGCAGGATAAGTAGTCAAAGTATTTCTGATGTAGACACTGAATATCTAACAAGTACAGATAGGAAAGAAACAAGGTATTTTTTTTATCATTCTCCATCCTTCTCATCGTAAATCTTCTCATGCTTTGTAAAGATTTGTGCCCTACTATATTTCTTTCAGATTCACAGTCACTGTAAACCTTAAGTAAAACCTTGGCACTGTCCACCACGAGTACCCTCTCCTTCCTATACACCTGTGGCCTTCTGGCTGAACTAATGGGCATAATGGGTAGTGCATTGAGGAGCTGTTACCCACACCACAAAGGAAGTGATCAATTTCTTTTTGAATGAATTCTTGCATATTCAGGTGTCTTTCACTTCTGAATTTTTGTAGCATTTTTTGTTATTCCTCCAGGAAGATGCAATGTTGTGGGAAATGTTAGGGTTTGGTTTTTTTTTTTTTTTTACAGAGGATTATTCTATTTTTATATATATATATTTCTATAACACTTTCTGTAACAGTTCTAAATTTTCTCTGCTCACCTTTGAGCAGTTTCCCACGTTACAGACAAATTTCAAGTAAAAGGCTGAATATCTACATGGCTTCCCCATTTTACACTTAATACTGAAGTTACATTGGACTATATATGAACACATAAAGATTAAACTGTCCTCATTCTTTGCCTGTTTCCTTTGGAATATTGTAATAATTAATTTTGAATGCTATATATTTGTATTGCAACTTTTTTTGCTAGAAAATATAACAAGTTTTCTTTTTATACCCTCTTAAATTTTTGCCAGAATTTTCATATCATCTGGTTTTGACACTATAAACAAGAATTAATAGGAGTCAACAGAAAATGAAGTTAGTATGATGGAAAGGTCAAAGTATCACAGTTTACAACCACCTTTTGTCAAATATATAAGGCATTAAAATATCAATGCTATATTCTGATGACAGTACAAGAAAAAATGACAAAAATATAAATATTTTCTCATAAATATGTTTTTTAGGAATTAAAAGGTTAGAATTTAACTCTCTATTAGCTAAAATTTTTTCTCAGAAATCTTTTGATGAAATGTTTTTAGCTAGGAAATTGTAGCTAATCTAGAAAAAAAAAAAAACCTGCTAATGAATTAACTTTAGCAGAACTACTGTCAGGTGGTTACTTATGCTTTGGGGGAAAGAAGCTAGAGAAGAGAGTTATCTCCCCTAGCCTCACTACCCTGATAAAGGGTGCCAAGGATGTGGAAAATGCAAACTGAAGCCACTGTCTTGACTGATTGAAACCATCAGCTTGAGCTTTGATGTCCCACATTTTCCTGATATGTCCAATATCCCACTATCCTTCCCCTTTGGTCAAGAGAGCGCTTCTGTTGAAGGTCACCTAGTGCCCTACTGGGTGTTCTTGGCCACTATTTTGGTTTTTTCTCTATACAGAAACCCATCTGTTCTAATTGCAGGTCACTCACACCTGGCAGATCCCGGACAGATGGTGGTGGAGAGCTGAGGAACACTTTCAATGCATAATAGGTGCAATAGGTGTGGGGCTCTGATTTGCTACATAGATACTGCACAGTGTTTATGGACACAGAGAATCAGGAAAAATGGAGCACGTGGAGGCTGCTGCTTTCTGAATTTTGAAGTTTAGTAGGGTATGATGATCATTGGGATACTTGTAACTCTGACTAAAATTTCCCTCTCCAGTTTATGTTTCCTGTTTGTTTGTTTTTCTCATTATTGCTGAGATTTGGAAGGAAATCAGAACTTCTTAGTGAAAGGGAGTTGTTTCTTTTCTAATCAAGTTTAGCCTTCAGTCCTAGGGAAAAATAATGAGTAAAGGCTATTTTATAAGTCCATTTAAGTGTTTAATCAGACGTTCTCAAACAATTTGTAGAAGATACACGGACGAATTAACACTTTAAAACTGAGAGATGTCCAACAATTCATTAAATAAGAGTTTGAACTTGCTGTACAAGACAGCATCTGAATAAGTTTCGATCCACTTTCAGACACTGCAACAATAGACAATTAGTACTGTGAAATGTATAATTCACAGCATGAGATGTGACTTGATAGCAGTGCCAGATTTAAGATGGGCCTAATTTTTCTTAACCCACCTAAAATTTCCCTAATTAGTATATTCAGTTCATTGTGTTCTTTTGAATGCCTTGAAGGGGAAAATGCGTGAGGATTCTTCTATGAATGTCCATTCTTTGCCAAATACAGTTTAAAAAATATTTGAAATATTAAGGTATTAACAAAGATAAGTATGCAAATATAGGTCAGTTGTTCATGTTGAAAATTTTATATCCATTACAATGCTGTGAATTTCCCTTTGAAATTAATTAGGATTTTTGGACTGGCACAGGAGTGTCCTTGTATAGGGAATGCTTCTAGTACAGAGGTAAAATTAATTATTTTCAAAGGGTAAATATCTAGATTTTAATGACACCTAGTGTAGCTGCCAACTAAGAGGTTTTCCATGGGTTAGTTTTCTAAATTGACCTGAGCTCTGCAGCTACTGGCAGGGGGGCCTGCCTATATTCTGCTGAATTTCAGCACTTACATAAGAGCTATGCTACAAGCCAGATTTATTCACTATTATAAATGTTGAAAAATACCTTGTTTTAAAGTTCTTACCATTAACTTATTGAGGTCTCATTAAAAAAAAACAAACCAAAACACAAACAAAAAAATACTCAAAGGAGCCTTTTTATGGAATAGGAAAGAAATGAATTTAAGGAGGGATCAGTTGATTAACTCTCATGATGAAGAAAGTTATCTTCTCCAAAGATCACTTAAAAAACAAAGGTTGAGGGTGAAGAGGTGAAGAACATCATCTGAACAGAGTAACAGAAACTGATAATTTATTTTTATGGAAAGCTTCGGAATACCTTCTTACTAGTTTAAAATAAAAATGGGCCAGGTAAGAAAGAAATCCTTTACTTCCAAAGTCAGAGCTTGACAAACTGAACAGGTGATTGCGTGTAAGTTAATTGGCTTTCTTCAAACTCTTTCCTGTAGATCATGCACCTCTCTGGAAGTTCCATGCAGGCTTCTATACCAGGCAGCTTAAGATTTCAAGACAGAGAAATTACTTTGTTCTGTGAGCAAACATGATGCAGGTTAATTTTCACAAGAAGAAAGCTTTCCTTTTAAACACGGATAGGTCGCAAGTACATTAGTCTTGTAGTCCTACAAAACTATAAAACTATAAAACTTTCCTTGATAGGAGTGAAAGTGAACAAGGATGCTCTTCACATACTTACCCATCCCCTTCTGATCCCTCCATTTCCCATTACTTGCTCACATAACCTTCATATTCTTGTAATCACATACCACCACCATGTTTAATGGCTAGCACTGTGAAGTGTTTCATACAGGGGACTTTCGTCTGGTTTACTAGTTTGAAATGTGATACTATAGCAAACACTGAAACAAGGTCAACAATTTGCAGTGACGCCTGTCTTCTTAAGATGGGCTATGGGACAGTAGTATCTGGGCAGAGGTGTGATCTTTGACCTGCCTTCAGGTCAAAGACGTCTGACAGAACATACCAATGAGAGATGGATGATTGAATTTCATCATGGTATTGATTGTACCCTGCCACTATTTCAAACTGATCTCACTGAGAGGCATGGCTGTAATACTGAATACTCTGGAAAGTATGAGGTCTGCAAATGCTATTTGCTTTTCAGAGCTTTTTATCATTCTTCTTCTTATAGTCCTTTTGAATGCTGTTGTAAATACAGTGCAGACACCCTTGGACCATTGAAGGCATGAGTTCCCAGTAGCAGAGTAATTCTGAATTTTTCAATATTTTTGCAAACCTTAAGAGAACTGGATCCTATTTTACCTCCAAGCCAGGCTCTGGTAGAATACTCAGCACCAAGGCAAAAAAGAAACTTAAAACTGCTACCTTGAAATAACAGCTTTCTTCAGCAGAGAGAAATAAATGAATTGTCCAAATACACACTTCTTGAAAGGTCTGTAACCACGAGTTTTCAAAGCTTTCAACTATTAGTTATATAGCACAGGCAGTTTATTTGGAGAATGTTTTATATACTTAGGCTAAAGGATGAGGTAAATGCATGCAGCAATTATAAAGATGTCTGAGTTGCCAGGATTCAGTGATAAAAAAAAAGCATCAGCAGCAAGTCTCTCATCTGTCTTTTAATGAAAAGAAAAACAAGATCGTGGAGAAAATCCTGATTTCCACAGATCCTTACTCTTCCCCCTAGGATTCCACCCAGACAAACTTTGGTCCCTGCTATGTTTATGAGCAGTTTTCAGTGATCTCACATGTAACATATCTGACTATGCAAAATGAAGATCTGTCCCATTAAAATGTTGCCTTTTTAATTGTTTGTTTGGATGGGTGTTTTCTTTCCTGGTGCGACACCAGGGGAGGTAGAAGCAGTAGTGCAGCTAACAAGCAGTGAACAAGTCCCTGATTTGTGAGGATTTTTGAAGGCCTGTTTCTGAATCTATACTATCAAATTCCCGACCCTTCCCATTAGGCAGGATTTTCAGATGTCATGACATCTTTGAGCATATTGTGTTTCTCTTGGCAGTGCTTGCTGGGTATGGTCATTGTCCTCTCACAGCTGTAGTCATACAACTTTACAGAGTGGTTGCTCAGAACCTGGCCAATCAGGAAAACCAGAAAGAAAGAAAAACCTAATATCAGCACCTATTTAAAAACATAGTCTCCATTGTCAGGTTTGTAAGCACTTGTTGGAAAGAGTCTTTTGAGGAGTACTGAGCGTGAAGCAACTCTGTTGGAGAGAAGAGAATCTTAGCTTTGGTAAACAGCTGCATTTTATTTTGGAAAGTAAGGGTTTTAGGGGTTAAATCTTAAGTACCCAAAACACTAAAACTGTACTTCTGGTCCCTCTGTACCCTCAGAGTCTGATGCGTGCTTCAAAGACAGCTTCGTCTTTCCCAGTAGCTCAGGGGACAAAATTTCACCCAACCTGGATTTTCTTGACTTTAGGCCAGGATCAAACCTTCTAATTTCCCTGAGGAAATAGGGCAGTAGGTAAAGCCAGAGTCCCTCTACCCACATCTACATGATCCTGTGGGTTGACTTCAGTTCTTTTTTTTCCTTTTTTTGCCAATATCTGATATGGAAATACTAGCTGCCTTTGCAAGGGTTTTTTTTTTATATATATATTCTGGCTACACACTAAGTTGCATCCAGATAGTCAGACAGCAGATGCTATCTAAGGAAATATTACAATCATAAATTAATTATGATGAAATGTTTTGTTTTAATAAATTATAACCCTTTTTCTCTGAGCAGGTGCACTGAAGAAGGCTGGTATATCTTTGCAGACAGCTCAAATGGAGAATTTGGTCACACAGCTGACATTGCTACCCCAGTTATCTCCCTTACAGGGCCCAGATGCAAAATCATATTCTGGAATCACATGAATGGTTCAACAGTAGGTTCTCTGGAGGTATGGAGGTGCTCTTTGTTCTGTTTTTCTGCATGAAATTACTGTGAGAAAATTGATGCCCTTTCTTTTTTTTAGTTTCATTAAAGCCTAGGCTGTGAGTAAATGAAAATGAACAATTGCTAACACTCTACTGCTCTCAACATGTTATGATCAGAAGGAAGCATGAGCTCAAGTAGACTGGAGAAATAATTTTCTATAACAACCAAAAATT
This sequence comes from Corvus brachyrhynchos, assembly GCF_000691975.1. NCBI lineage: Eukaryota > Metazoa > Chordata > Aves > Passeriformes > Corvidae > Corvus > Corvus brachyrhynchos. The sequence continues at coordinate 116,116 of NW_008239547.1, forward strand.
GTGACTGTTATAGACATGCTATGGTTGGAATTTCCATACAAGAAAAAGCTTTGTGTCACACAGTACCATTTGACACTGAAAAGCAACAATAGGTATTTGGACATCAAGGTCTTTGGCTAAATGTGGGAGCATGAAAATAAGAAGTATCAAAATTTGACATAAAATTTTGTAGAAGAACCGTATTCTTTGAAAAGCTGAACATGTCACTTTCAGGGATTAATTATATTCATGTAAGCAGCATTGAACTATTTCTGTGGCATATAAGCAACAAATTTGCTTTCCCATATCCTTTTCGTTACTCCAGTTAAAATAAAAGCTTTCTGTGAAGGAAATTTAACACATTAGCAGCTTGTATGAGTCACTGAAGAGAGAAATGAAGAAAGCAGCAATGTTGTTCTAAACAGTTGTTTTTACCATGCAGCTCTGTGCTTATAATGGGATCTCCCAGGAATGCTATGAAATACCTACAGCATCAGGAATGGATTGAAAAAAATACTCAGTATTTACCCAGTCACCAGTGCAGTCAGTATCATATCGGATGTGGGCAGTGCATGTGAATTTAAATATACAAATAAATTCTGACTAGCTCAGTTACTCGGAATAACAAACTATAATAAAAGGCTGACAGAACTCAATAATTTTGTAATTCAAAACAAATTTTATGATTTGTTTATATACAAATATGTGTTGATATTAGAAATGAAATCTGGGATGTGGTGACCTACACACCCTGCGTGTGGTTTGCTAGGTATTCAGCGGAAGCATGTTCTGTGTTTTATTGGATTTTTCCTAAATAATTTTTTAAAAAATATAGTTGAATTTCTCCCAGCTAGGTAAAGATCTTGCTAGGCTGCTTGGCAAGCAGTAAAATATTAATTCCTCAGAATCAGTGGGAAATCAGGGCATAAAGATGGTTCATCCTCAGTTTTAAGGCTTGGGACCAATTAACGTGCTTTGGGACCTCTCTGCGTACTCCAGGGTCCAGGGCTTCTTTACAGTGTAGGAACCCATGTCAGTTGGAATCACATTCAAAGAGTGTTTTGTAGGAATCAGCAGAAAATTCTATGGAGCCACGGCCAGTATTACCACCACAAAAGGCAAATGTGTATAGTATAAATTTTTTTTTCCCAGTTTCAACATAGATTACCATTTCCCTGTGTTCTTTAACTGATTCTCCCTCACCCCCCACCTAATTGATTTTAAGAGGTACCAAAGGAAAATCATGAGACCTTTGCACACTGTTAATAATTGCCTGGTTTCAATTGCTTGATTAATCAATTAATAATGGATGTAAGAATAACTCAGAATATAAAACTATTTAGGTGATATCTCATTATTTATATTAAGAAGGCTCTAACTATTGTATGAATGTGAATATTTTCTGTGCTTAAAAGACCTTTAATCAATATCTTCCCCCAAGACTACCGCATTTTTTGGACTTTTGTGTCTTAGTCTGCATCCATGCCATCAAATATCATGTAGGATTGCTGAGGATTTTCCTGCTGTTTGCACGAATGGCTACCTTCCTGTGTTTCTATTATTTTCTTAAACATTGATTTGCTGTCACTTTCCTGAGCAACCTCTGTTTGATTATTTGTTGGAACCTTTTTTATTTAGTTTATGTACTCTGACTTGGCATGGGTAATACTACCAAAGTATTAGATGTGCTTTTTTGTGATGTAATTGAAATGCACAGAGCTTCAAAATGCATTAAGGTACAGGGAAGCCTTGGGTTCTAATAGCTCACAAATTTATGGCCATGTTTTACTTTAAAATTTTAACCTTTATCATGATATGATAGAAAATATGAATTTCTGATGAAGGAATTGGATATATAATAGAGTAGATAATTTACAGTCTGTAAGAGCATGTGCATGTATGTCTATAGTCATACATATATCTACCTTCATATAAATATATAGTTTGTATTTGAGAATAAAAAAAGATATTTTCTTTTTCAGCACACTTTATTCATTCAGATAATATCTGTAATCTCTTTTTCTCTAATATATTTATTTTCACTTAAAATTTATGTCTTCTATGGGCAGATCTTCCTGTCTATAAAGTCAGAAGTTACTTGTTTTTCTATCCAATTTAATATATTATCTATTTGTTTTGTTCCCCTGAAATGAAAGCTCTTTAGTGTGAGGATTTGCTGTTTGCTTGGCAGAACTTACCTGTTATGCAATATCATCTACACTCATGGGACTGCATAAATTTAAAACAAAAAAAAAGGGGTTTTCCATTATGATGAAAAATGCGTGGGCTGCCCTGAGAAGATTACACAGAGTAGCAGTAAATCCTTGAAAGCAGAAGTACTTCAGGCAACTGGTGAATGGATGTTTAGCTCTGCTAGTACTGGCTGGAGACAGAGCTTGACACACTTCATCAAACACCCATCTCGTTATTGTCAGCTCAGTTGAATTTGGATGCCCATGAGGTTGGATCAAAGAATATTTAGGGCTTTCTGCTCATGTTGAAGAGTGTTATCATTCCCCAATTTGCTGTTTACAAGGGTATGGGCTTTTAAAAGTCTTTCATTGCTCAGACAGATGAAATTTGGTCTTTACAAAAAAAGAGAAAAAAATTTATTTGTGGAAGAAACAAAATGTTTCATGAGAAAGGACAAGAAAATCTATCCTGGAAGAGCAGTTAATTGTATGCATGAACAAATATATTTTTCAGTAAGTCTTGTTAGCACTGTTTCCATGTTGTACAACTGAATCACAACCCACTAATGACCAATTTTTATTCATTGCTAGCCACTCTGGATAAATTAATGAGATATGTTAGTCCAGTTAAGGCTCTGGGCTGGGTATGTTTATGAGGAGATCAGAAATTCTCAAAGCATCATTTTCTTAGTATAATCATTTACACTGACATCTCCATTTGTGTCAGATTGGACATTAGGAAAAGGTTCTTCACCCAGAGGGTGGCTGGGCACTGCAACAGGCTCCCCAGGACAGGGGGCACAGCACCAAGCCTGACAGAGTGCAAGGAGCACCTGAACAGTCCTAGTCATATGATTCAGCTTTAGGTAGTCCTGCAAGGAGTAGGGATTTGGATTTGATTGCCCCTTCCAATTCCAGATATTCTATGATTCAGTGAATTTTAAAGGTGGAATAGACATTAGATGTACAAGACAATTTCATATTCTTGTATACAATTATAGGACTCTTAAGTGTGTTGGTAATGGAAATATTTTTTTGTGACCTAGAATTACTTCATTTTTTAGGTACTCTGTAAAAGCAGCAACAAGACTTCTAAACTATGGGCTCAAAGTGGCAGCCAAGGTCCCCAGTGGAACAGAGCAGAAGTGTTCTTAGGAATTCGTTCAAATTTTCAGGTGTGTCTTCATATGTGATATGTTTCCTGGAGAGCTGGCTGTTAGTACTTCCATATTAAGCATTCTTCACCTTCTCATTTCCCTTTTTACACCACACATGTACCTCTCCTCCCGAATAGAAGAAATCGTCTTTTTGGCTGTCTGATTGGTTATCTGAGCAGGACTCAATTTTTGGAGATTGCTCACTCCTCTTTAATCTCAGACTGCTATCCTTTTTTAAGACTGAGAATCCCTTCTATCCTTGAATCCAACTCTGCTTAAAATATTCTGCTTCTTTCTCCTTCGTGTGCAGTAAGTAAAAACATCTGGGTTTTGAAAAAAGAACCTTGAGTATGATGTTCTCTTTGAAATCAGAGCAGATTCCCAAGCCTCTTAGAGGCTTGCTTTGTTGTAGACTTATGAAAAAAAATCCCAAAAAACCAGCTATAGTCAGTAACATGTTTTTAAAAGAGTTACATTTCCTGATACTTCTGTCTTGGAATTTTAATGAAATTTAAAAATTCTTTTTACATTCACAGGAATAAATGATGGATGGCAGACTAGTCTTTTTCAGAGTTACTTTGCAGAAGTAGGTGGTACCCTTGCCATTAATTCAGGATGAGTGGGGACTAGTATGTCTTTGAGTGGCATGACTTATTTCCTTTTTTTTGTGTGCTTGGTAATGTTAGCAGATGGTCCTTCAATAACTGTAGTGACAGATCTGTACCAAATGTAGTACAAGATTTTGTAGAATTATGCTTTGACAGTAAGAACTGACCACTTCATATGAAAAGATTTGTGAGGACCAAGTTCAGTCTCTGTTCTTTTCATGTTGTGTGTATAAGCTGTTCTCTATCTTATCAGTGGCTTACTGTAATAGCTCTGTAATTTTTATTAGGTTATTTTCAGGGCGAAACGTGGTGTTAGTTACATGGGAGACGTGGCAGTGGATGATATTACCTTTGAAGATTGTTCCCCTCTGCTTATCTCAGACAAACCTTGCACATCAGAGGAATTCATATGTGCCAACAAGTACTGCATCCCAAAGAATAATCTGTGTGATTTTGTAAATGACTGTGCAGATAACTCAGATGAAAGCCCTAGTATTTGCAGTAAGTATGGTAGTTTTTTAAATATAATTATCATAAATAACCTGCCTGCTGTGAATTTTTATTACTCAAATATTTCTGACAGCTCAGCTAAGAAAGCAAACAAGAAGGTAATAATTTAATTCTATTCCTTGGCTTTTAAGGATTTTAAATTACTATTATTTAATTTAAAGTCACACGAATGAAAATACAAAGAACTGCTAATGAATTTATTAAAATAACTCAGAAAGCAGCTGTCTTTAAAAGCAGAATATAATTATCCTGCTTTCCATATGAAAAGAATGTATTAAAGCTGAAAAAAATAATTCAAGCATAATGCCTTTGGGAGATGAGGGACCTACCTTCTTAGATATTTCAAGCGTTATCAGGTCTCAGCAAATCATTTTAATCTGGATATTGTACAATTTTGGTTTTACAAGACATATCAAGAAGCAGCATGTGTAGTATCTGATTCAAAGAATGATATTTCCTACCAAATGGCTCCTCCTGGATCACAATATATGGTATTAACATCTCCTTTTTTTCTACTACTACTCACACAATCAAATCTGCATTGTTTGGTACCATATTAACAGTTGCCTCATTTTTCTTAAGATTATGAATTCAGTTTATCAAATTCTCAGTGAATACATTTCTATGAAGCAAAGGTATGCTGATATCCTACAAAAGCTAGGGTACATGGCAAAGGAATCATGTTTTGCAAATTATTTTCATACTATTAAACTACTCAATGATTTCCCGTCCAGGAAGAGTACATCACTAACCTATATGGGACCAGTTCAGATCTTCTGCAATTAAAAATGAGGAGTATTCCAAGTTGTTATTACTCTGTTGAAAAAGGTTCTCAAACTTTGGCTTTTATTTTCTGGAATTTTCAAAAACTGTTTATTCATGGAGTTTTTTGGGGGTTTTTTTTTAGTTTTCTGGATTGTCTGTCTTTCCCATGAAATATCATCAGACAAGTAAAAACTGAAGCATTAAGGGCAAAATACTTCAAATAAACTGATGGGATCTAGTTTTGCAATTACCCCAATGAGGATTTTATTCTAATTTCCCATTGGAAGAGATGAATTGAACCAGCCCTACAAAGTGAATGCTTTCCTCTACCATGTTTTTTAATTATTCTTTTTACGTAACGAAAAAAATTGTGAAATTCTTTATAAAAAATTTCCCTAATTGCATCTTTATTGTAAGCTTTACAGTGAAGCATTATGGTGCTTCAAAAGCATGGGAGTCATTTAATATGCAAGTGCACAATCATCTGCAGTAACTTGAGCTTCTAAGCAGGCTGTCTAAATTCTCTCTTTCATCAGTGGAATAACTTGCTTTCAGGCTGAAGTTCATGCAACTTAAAATCAGTTGTTTGAGTTAGATTAAATAAATTGTCCTGTAGATATGAGTATTTCTCTTTGTTGACTCTAGAGATCCTACAAGGACATCTAAATTTAGATTAAGTAATACCCAATATATACAGCATAATCAGGGATATTAGTGCTCATGCCTTACGGTCTTGATTCTCGAAAACCTGTCTTTAAAATAAAATGGTCAGCTGTATGCATGAATTTTATTGACTTAAGATGGAATTTTTAAATAATGGAAGGAATTTCTTTCTGAATAATATTGAAATATTAAGTAATTAAATCAGCTAAAAAATATGATTATGACAAATTTTATGGGCAGTTGCATTCAGTTGAGTTAATCTACAATTTGGGATTTTCATAAAAGATAATCGTATCATTTAGCACATCAGGTTTGGGTTGGTTTTAATTGTTATTTCAAATGGCATTGTATTTGCAGACAAAGGTAAAAGACAGTGAAGCTAGTTTTCCTAAATAGCTCATATTTTTAAGAAATAGTTTCTAAATTTTTCTCTTTATGACATTCATAGATTAAAATTTAAAAAAAGAAATGTTTTATTTTATTTTATTTTATATGAGCCTGAAATTTTTGTGGTAGCTCTCTGTCCTGTTTTGGTCCATGTCTAGATTCCATGGATTCTAGCTCCTTGGCCTCATTACTGATGCTTCTGAGTTCCTTTTAGTTAAATAAAACTACTTTCAAGTGGCTGAACTTTATAAGACCTCAGAATAGGCTCAGATTTTGTTTACATTTTGGAAGAGACTTTTTTTAATTTCTGATATTGTCCTACAAAATGATCCATACAGTTTCCGAATTTATCTTCAAAGCACTTTCCTTTTCAGCAATAATAGTAAGAATATTCAGGGCACAGTTGAAAGTCTCTTGAAGTCTCTGCTGAAATTCCAGCCTACTTCAGCAATTTTAGTCTTGGTAAACATTAAAATGAATTTATACATTTATAGAGAGAAAAATATACAGAACTTAAACTTGTAGCATGATGAAATTGACTTAATTTATGTGCACAGTTACATGGTTACTCACCATGATGGCTGTTTTGACATTCAGGATTCAAAAATGCATGTTCTTTCGTATAAAAATCAACCAAAATTATGACAGCTTTCTCCTTTTCTAGGCATTAAGTACAACTTAAGGAGAAATGTAGATTATCATAGAATCATTTAGGTTGGAAAAGACCTTTAGGATCATTGAATCCCACTCTTAACCTAGCATTGCCAACTCCACCACCAAGCGCCACATCTACATGCCTTCTGAAGACCTCCAGGGATGGTGACTCAATCACTTCACTGAGCAGCGTGTTTCAATGCTTGACAACCCTTTCAGTGAAAAAATTTTCCTGGTATCCAATCAGCCTTTACTGGTGCAACTTGAGGTCCTTTTTTCTTCTCCTAGCACCCGTTACTTGGGAGAAGACACCGACCCCCACCTCGTAGCAACCTCCCTTCTGCTAGTTGTCAGGAGCACTAAGGTCACCCCTGAGCCTCCTTTTCTCCAGACTAAACACCCCCAGCTCCCTCAGCCACTCCTCATCAGACCTGTGCTCCAGGCCCTTACCCTTCTTTGGACACAATCCGCCAGCAACTTTATTATCTGTGTTTCTATATTGGCTAATAAAATACAAGTGAATTGAGGAATTTTTCAAAAGTAGACTAACTTTGTGTGGGATTCAGCTCAAGGTTATCACACCTGCGTTTATCTTTTGCCTATATGTGTCTGTATAGTGACTGTGTTTTTATGGTGCTCAATACATTCATTTGAATGTATCTGTTCCCTAGATATAGGCATTTGCTCTTGTTCTCACCTGAGCTTAACATGTTCCTTCAGAAAGAGGCTGGTTTTCTGCATGTGTCTTGAACACCCTAGGGAGGTCAATTAAGACCCTAAGGAGCTAAAATAGGTTACTAAATTTGGTTGCATTTATACCAAGGATTCTGTTGACTGTAATAAAAAAAGCACTGAGACCCACCTCATATATATGCAAGTATATCTATCCTATTATTATAGTCTAGAACATTAAAAAAGCTGTTTTTAATGAGATACATGGATATTATTTTTTTATAGTGAAGCTTTTTTTTCCCCATGGATTTGAGTACTACCTTGTACTATATGTACCTAATTAACTACTTGAAAATAAATCTCTTTTCATGTGTGTGCAAATAAATTTCAGGTGCATCTATTGGGCATTGCAATTTTGAGTTTGAACTTTGTGGATGGAAGCAAGATGAAGATGATGATTTCGACTGGCACCTCAGAACTAGCAGTACTACAAAACTGGGCACTGGACCAGCTACTGATCATACACTGCAAGAGCCATCTGGTCATTATATTTTTATAAAGAGTTCATTTTTTCAGCTACCAGGACAGAAAGCTAGGATTTCTAGTCCAGTCCTAAGCAGAAGGAATAAAAACTGCAAGGTATGTGAGGGTGTGGTAGTAGCAGGGATGAAGAATTTGCTTTTTAGATTTCACCAAGGGAGTACTCCTAAAATGATTAAAGATGATTACTAAACTAATTCTTGTTGTAGAGAAGTCAGGATCTGATCTTATTTCATTGAAATCACAAGAAAAGAGATATCTTGGTGCAGGAGAATTGTTCTGGAAGTAAATGAATACTCTGGGAGATTCAGATGAAGCTGACAGTGAAGGTAGTGTCTGATTTACCATGTCTTATGCAACCTGTCCAAAGTAACAAACAACTATTTAAGGGTTTCTGATTTTATGGAGAAAGTGTGTATAAGTGCAGTAGTAATTGATTTTCAGAGGATACAACTGCAAAGGGAAGGGTGTGTGACAGATTTTGTCACCAGCTTTTCTCTGGAGAATGGAGAAGTGTAAGCCTTGATCTTCCAAACCAGTACAGCACATTGTAGTGACTTCAGCTTGAACATTTCCTTGCAAACCTGGAATAAAAAGTTTCCTGATTTTGATAACATCTTTTATAGTCTTTGCTAAAAATATAATTTCCCAGAAACTTTAGCCATGCCTTGTTTTGAACTTCAAGTTCGCCTTTATACATCTAATAAGTAGGTCTCTCAAGAAGATAATTTTGATTAGGCCATTTTTTAAAAAGCTTTTGAAATGAACTGTTTGTGTGATCACAGAAATATGCTCATCAAAGGAAGACTGTCTTAGACTGAAATAGTCCTAAACAATTTACTGGCTATGAAGGTGACATCTCTGTGCAAAATGTCTGGTCGCTTGCCTCTAGTTTCATTTATCTCATACTATTCATGAGGAAAATCAAAACAAGGAAAGAGTTTGTCTGAAACTCGGAAAGTGTTCTGCTTATGTTTGAGATTTTAACCAGTTCATTTTACTGAAATACTTCTGTCTGAAAACTCTCCAAACTCTTTATCGATAAGAAAGTCAAGAAGTATTAAACATAAAATCAAACAATTGTATGATTCAAAAGAAAACTTGACTAATTATGATATTCAGTAGCCATTATATAAATCTATATAAATTATATAAATCTAGCCATTATAAAATTATCTTCAAAATTGGAACCATGTTAATTTTTTATGCCTAAAATACATATATAAAAAAAATTCTGCTTACACAAGTGTGGAGATCTCAGCCTTCTGATTCTAGCATTATATTTGAGAGTATCTCTTTCTCTACATTATCTGGTTTTATGCTCTAAAAACACCTTTTCCATTTTTAACTTCTATGAAGAGAAAATCATGCAAAAAAAATAAAATAACTGAGAATGACATGTTCACCTCTGTACTGTTATGATGTATCACACATCAAATGCAATTAAGTGCTTGAAGCGTAACTATGGGAAACTGTTGCTTTTATCACATGAAAAATCATTTGCAAAATTGTGCAGATTTAGGCACCTTGTACAGACCAAACTCTTGACACCTGTGATGTGGCCTGAAACAGTCAGTCATATTTGTGATATTTTACTTTTTTTGAAGGTTCTGAGCAGTTTTGAAACTTACACGTAGTCAAATGACCAAAGTGAAATTTCTGGTACAGGAAATTGTATGAAGGGAAAAAAATATTTCAAGGTCTGAAACTTCATCTTATAAGATCAGAGAGTCCCTTCAAGTATTTTACTCCTTCCTATGGGTTATTTGAGAAGAAAATGCTAAATCATATATTGCAACAGATTTAGTTTGTGATCTTAGACCCTTTAAGATAAATGGAAAAAGGAACATTTACATCAACGGGACAAGTTTCAGGCAGAGAAAATAAATATACATCAGCAATTATAAAGGGACATGCATGAATAAAAATCTTTTTGATTCTTTTCTAATTGCACGCTCTAAAATCTACATAAACACATTTTTAACCAGAAAATTGTTCAGTAAACTGAAGTTGTTTCATATATTGTAAATGGCACTACTCCATTCCTCTGTTTCCTTATAAAGTATCTTAGTTCTTTTACATTTATATGCAAGAGTCATTCAAAGGGATTCAAGATTAGCTTTTGAAGATTTTAATGCTGGTTTTAAAGTTTGGCTTGTGGAATAGTTAAAAGTTTGCCACTAGTCAGGTTTTTTTTGTTGCGTTTTGATTAAATTACTGTTCGATCAGTAAAATTAATGCCTACTTTGAATGCTACTAGTAATGATCAATTTAAGAATTAGAGCAAATACAATAGCAGAATTTGTCTGAAGTCATGTATTGCATACTTTATGCTCTTGCTTTTGCTTACAGATAATTTTCTATTATCATATGTATGGAGTTCACATTGGATCGTTGATTATCTACCAGAGAACTACATTGAAACATGAAAAAATTCTCCTTAATCTTACTGGAAACCAGGGAAATTTCTGGCAGCGCAAGGCACTGACCCTGTCTGGAGATGGAGATGAAGATTTTCAAGTTGTCTTTGAAGGGATAGCTGGAAAAGGTCCCAAAGATGGCATAGCACTTGATGACCTCACGTTTTCCAGGGAGTGCTTACCATCCCAGGAGTTTTTACCAGCAGAACCCACAAAGCTACCTCCAACAGGTATGTTCCTGCTATGGATAGTCTGTGTAAGTTTGGAAAGAAGGAATAGCAGCATTGCTTTCATTTCTTTGTCTCTCTTTCAAAAGAGAAATAGTATACATATCTTGCTAACGACATGTAGAAATTAAAACACTTTTAGACAGCCCATGAAATTCTAATAAAATTATTTTATTAAATAATTGTTTGGGTACTGAGTCAACCCTTGTGAATCTGCAAAGTTTCTTGTCCAGCCATGTACACTTAGCCAAAATCCTGCTTAATTCAGTAGGATCTATTTATCAAAAGTTGTAAAATAGAGTTGTAGAATAAAGAACTGAATGGGACAGAGCTAATGTGGGTAATTTGCAATAAGGCCAGGAGGCTTAAATGGTTTTTTGCTGGTGGGAATTGCTACTAATACTGCTTAGGCACCATATCCATATTCTGCCTGTGTGGTATGGTGCCAGCATCAGTGCAATTATTTGCACCATCCTCACTTACTGCACTAGGGAAATAAGACTCAGAAAACGTTTGCCAGAAATAATACAGTTTTGATGGGGATGAATCCCAATAACCCCAAGGCAAGAGCTACTCATGAAAGCACTGATGCTGTACATTAGCAATATTTGGTTGGACACAAATGATGAAAGAGAGAATCTTTTTGACAGAACAGGACAAATCTTTTTCCTCCTTCCACATTTATCACAGAGCTACTGAAATGTAACCCCTGAAGTGGAATTTAGGAGATGCATTTTGGTCCTGGGCCTACTACAAATTTCCTGCATGGCTGCAGAAAGTAATTTTATCTTGCTTCTCTGTCTTTCTGATCAATAAAACAAAGTTAATATTTCCCAGTGTCAAGGACTACCACGAGAATGGATCATTAATTTATGCAAGGAACTTTGCTGTGTTACTGCTGCTAATGAGTAGCCTTCCCCTTTAGGATGTCATTAAGCACTGCTCAGGCATTGGGAAATAACACTGATGAGACTACATCAAACCCAAGAAATTGCACTGAACTTCGAGCACAAGATAAGCAGGGAAGACATGGGCAAAATTTTCCAGACATCTCTCTGATAAGGTGCCAGTTACAGTACTATTGGCTTCTTCTGCCCAGCCTGTCATGGAAATTTATTGCAAATGAAATTGGTGTTTTAAAGTTCAGCTTTATATTAACATTACTCCAGGAGGAACACTAGCCAAGGTTTCTGATTCTTTATTTTTGTTGTATTCAGACTCTATCCTCTTAATGGGAGATGCAAGTCCCTGTGGCAATGTTAGAAGTTTTAAAAGCCTTGGTTTTGATAGTAAAGGATGTTCCAAAACACTTTTATGTTTTATAATAAAAAAGCTACTAAAATCTCAGGAAAGAGCCACCAGAGACTGATTTCTTGGTGTAGCTCATCTAAGATGTACTTTGTGAACTTCATAGGTTCACAACACTTTAAGGCAATAGTTTAAATTCACCCTTATAGTAAACCATATTTTTAATATTGAAAAATTTTACTTGTCCAGGATGAGAGTTTACATGACCCACTGAGGGGTTCAACTTACAGCTGCTACTTAGCAGTGGTATCTGTTTGCATCCTTGCTTGAAACTGGGTCTGCTTCTGCCTATAGAAATGCTCTGAACTGTGGCAAAATGCATGCTGGATGTTGTGAGAAGTGCTCTGTAATGCAACTTTTTAAAATAGAACCAGCTAGAATGGCCACGATGATCAGCTGCAAAAATCTGCAGCCCTAGACTTAACTGCTTATATGTAGAAATAAAAGAAAGATTAACCAAAAGTAAAACACTTATATCCATTGCTCAATTTTTTAAAAGTTTCCGAGGATAAAGAAGATCATGCAGCAAAGATCTGTTTCTTTCTTGTCTCCAGCTAGGGAAAATATTTGCTAAGAAAGTAGAAATGCTTCATCTTTAAGAGAGAAATTTTTAGTTTTTGAGGTCTGCTCTAATACAATTCCTTTTCAATTTTTTCTTTTAGATAATCTTTGTAATATACACATCAGAGGAGATCCTTCTGAGTCTTATTGAGCCATATCCCTGTGTAAGACAAGTATACTAGGGTGTCTTTGCTTGTTATTTCTGCACACAGAGTCATATGGCAATGAATGTAGTGTAAAGACAAAATAGAACAGAGTCATTAAATGTTCTCACCTATAACACAGGCTCTCACTGTTCAGAAGAATTTTTCCCTGACTCTATATATAAACACCTTGAAATTCTGCACACTAACAGAAATATATTCTAAGGTGGTTGTTTCTTTCAGCCAAATATGCAGTAATGTTTAAAGGCTGGAAGTGAGCACTGGACAGCTAGAAAAAATAATTTTGATAGTTAGCATTGTAATTTTCTATAAACTACAGGATTCTGTAGATTGTTCTCAACATGCTGCTTAGCAACAACAATGCTGAAGTGCAAAGCCACTGAGAACCACTGAAATTGCTGGGCCTGAGAAACAATAAACATCGTTTTAGGCTGGCCCTTATCAAATTTTCATTGTATTAAGATCAGTTTTTACTCATATGCTACAATGGTACTGTGTGCAGGAAAATGCGAAGACAATTTTGTTCTAGCAACGCTATTTGTGCCTATTGCTGTGTCTCTGCAGTGTGCTAAGATTCTTGAGTTAGATTCAGCCTTATGTAAAGGGCTGCCTGTATCCACATGAGCCCATAAGGAGTCCCTGGCCACACTGAACCTTGTGAAAGTTGCAGTTGTTTCTGTATTTGCTTTGGGTGGTGAGGTTTTGGTAGCTGGGGGCTATAGGGGTGACTTCTGTGAGAATGTGCCAGAAGCTTCCCTCATGTCTGACAGAGCCAATTCCAGCTGGCTCCAGGATGGACCCACTGCAGGCCAGCGCTGAGCCCACCAGTGATGGTGACAGCATCCCTGTGATAACAGATTTAAGAAGGGGAAAAGTTGTTGCACAACAGCAATTGCAGCCAGAGAGAGGAGAGAGAATATGCATGAGAAAGAGCTTTGCTGTCACCAAGGTCAGGGAGGAAGGAGCAGGAGGAGGTGCTCCAGGTGCTGGAGCAGAGATTCCCCTGCAGCCTTTGGTGAATACCATTGTGAGTTAGGCTGTTTCATGGCAGCCCGTGGAGGTTAATGGTGGAATAGTTATCCACAAGTTATCCATGAGTAATATCTTATACTTACAGTTGTTTACAAAGAGACACCATGGATTTCACAACAATTTCCATGATCTCTAAATTTGGTTTTCCTCTCTTCTTTCTATCCCTTCCCTCCTGCAGTGTTGTTACTGACTATAAAAATTGCATATCCCTTCATCAGAGTTTCTGCTCATGTCTCTGTTCTATTCACCTGGGAATACAACAGCTGCCAAGGGCTGCCTGATCAGATTAGCAGGCTACAATAAAGAAAAGTTATTCCCGGAGACTACAGAACTGGTATCTGCTGACTTCAGTTTTGGAGAGAAGACAGTTATTTTCAGCAAATTAAAAGCAATTCACCGAAGTGTGGAACATGTCTTTAAGAATTTTGAGAATATAAGAATATTAACAGAGAATCACATCAAGGTCCATTTCACTTGATATCCTGTCTACTGATGTCAGTGAGATGCTGAACATATATGATACTTCCTCTTAATGTTCCTAAAGTTCCTTTTTAGGAGACCTTATGAACCAAATGTGGTTTTGGATATGTACTAAACCTTAATGTATTTGCCTTCTGTATGGAGCTTAGTTTCCCTGGAAACACATTCAGAAGTATAGCCCCTTCTCACTTTTTGCAGCAAGTTGTACAGTTCTGCCACCGGCTGAGAAAGTGACTCTGTTTTCACCGTCTCCTTTCACTGAAAATAGTGAACAGCCAAACATACCTACTCCATATTGTTCTCTGTGCAATCATCCTTATGCAACACTATACACTGAAGGAGTTTCAACTTATTTCTTACATGGAAACTATTCCATATGTTTTCCTTTCTCTGACTTTTAAAAAAATCCACGATACTCTTTTGGGATTACAAAATCAGGTCTGTGTAGAGCAGTAAGGAAATGAATGACCAGTAGAATGATACTGTAACAAAATGATTCTTTTTCTCTTTTCTCTCTTTCCTGAAAAATCCTAAAGCCTTGATTGTTTTGTCCTTTTTGAACATTGGGCTTTTGTGTTCCTGGAACAGTTTCAGTACTGTGCTGTGTCACTCTTTAGGAGTGGTAGTGATAGGATTTCACAACCTGTGAAAGACGGACTGTGTTATTCTGTGTAACTCAATTAAAATCACATTTCATTGTCACTCAGGATGCAATTAATTTGCTAAACTGTGATTGTTTATCTCCATTGTAGTTGTAGAAAATAACTGACACACCGGTTGGGGCTGGATTATAGGAAAGTAAGTGCCCTGCAATGGCAGCTGATGTCAGGAAGGTTTTTTCAGTTCATAACTAGCACTGGGTACAGCCCCATTAAGCCACTTCCTTTTCACAAAAAGACTTTTCCTATTATTCATAGTTATTCCTTGCTTATGGCACCCTGAATACCTTTGTATCACTGGCAAAGTTTCTTAACTCATAATTCGCGCACTTCCCTTGTGTTTTATAAGTAAACATTAAGGAATATTGCCTTGCTGTTTTTCTGTTCTTTCCTTGTTTGTTTGTTTTTTATGTTTTGGTTGGTGTGGTTTTTTTGTTCCATACTGATTTTTGAATCAAGTTTCTACTTCACAAAAAAAATTAAAATGTATAGAATTCAGTAATCAACATAATTAAAATAAATATACACAAAGTAATAGAACAATCAGGAAATCAGATTTGCCAAAAATATTTCATTTGAAATATTGCTCAAAACTCTAGAGTGTACTCTAAAGGCCAAAGGATATTGCTTACATCACTCTTTTGCAGTTATAATTAGATTTATAAAAGTTTATGGACACTTAAATAGAAATAACTTTGGCAGTTTTTGTAACTAATATATAATTACAAGAATAATAAAATTTTATGCTTCAGTGCATAATATGATCTACTGAAAAGAGGAAAAAAATATCTCTTTATGCAGAACTAATCAAATAACAAAGCATTTATAGCTTCCTTTGAAACAGCCAGCACTGACCATTGCCTGAGAGAACAGGATGTGAAACGAATGAAGTAGAATTTCTAAAGCATTTTAAAACCAGTTCTGGGAAGAGAAAGAAATAAAAACAGAACTGAAACCAAACAAAAATAAAAAATTAACCCTGAAGCAACAACAACAAAAGCCTAAAGAAGCCCAACCAAACAAAGACCCTCCACAAAGCCCCCAAACAAAAACAAGCCTATAAAGAGGACTTATAATTTCTTTTGGAGGACTGATTCTGTCTATAGTTGCCTTAATTATGTACCTCAGGTTGTGAAATTTTTTTTCTTCATTAGTACCTGAACAGCAATATAGTCTCAGATGTAAGTAGAATGAAGTCCCATGCAAGTTGCAACTTTCATTTTTACCTATAAAATAATACAAAAGGTTTCTCATTATGGTATTTTAAAACTAAGAAATCGACATGTTTATTTTTTCTCTCTCCTTTCTGATACAGTATACCATTACTTCCATATTATTCAGAAAAATGGTGGAAATACTGTAGAATATGTGGATTGGTTTAGGAGCTTGATATGAAGCTACTGCTTTTGACTATAAAGTAGTCATTCATACAGGTGACTTGAATTCAACTTCCACATATATTCTCCACCCGTTATGATGAAAATTGTTGAGTGTGAAGGAGAAAAATATACAGCCTACAGATTTTGGTTGTGTATCTTCTAATTCTGTTAAGCTTTTTCCTGTCAAATTCCAAGTCTGTGTAATTATAATCACCGTACTTTATCAATTTAAGTGGAAATACTGCTCTTGTACCACCTTTTTAATTCTACAGTTTCTTCTGATCATTTTTCCTTGTTGGTAGCTTGGACTCTGATTTATCTCCTTTTATTTTGAGCTCTAGACTTACTAGATTGCATAATGGTTTGAAAGCAATGTGCCCATTTGCTAAACTAAAGAAGAAAATCCCATATAGTTGTACCAGTCTAATTTGAAAAATAATGATAAAAATTTAGAATGGGTTGTAATTTCAAAGGAGTTAAAAATATCTTTTCCAGTATTCTGTGGGGATTTAGGACACATTTTAGTCCCTAATCAACTACAACAGTTGAATATACAATAAAGTATGTTCAGTAAAGATAATGTGCAGAAATTTCCCATAATTTATTATAATTTTATGTCAAAGAAACAAATTTTTCCTCTAGGTATTCCCAGACCTAATACCTTGAATGTGAAATTAAAGCTCACAAATTTTTTTGTAGCAGCAGTCAGATGAGAGCAGAGCCTGGATTGGGCCCATAACTGATTACAACTCTAGAAACTGGCCAACAGAATGTGATTAATGTCATCTCAGTACATGATTAATGTCATCTAAGGTCCTTGGAGGTAGGGCATTGTCAGCACTTGTTTTTCGGTTTCACAAAACTATTTAACATCTTCAAAACTTTCTTTAGCCCTTGGGTCTCCAAAGACTTGTTTCTGAGAAAGGGGTCCCAGAGCAGGAATCCAAATAAATATAAGGTCGGGAGAAATGAATTTTCAGTGCTGGCAGTTTGATGTGAGCCTCTGAGCAGCAGGTGAGGGCAGGTACTTATATCTACATTCATAGTATGAGCTGGTAATTCCTTTTGGCAATGAGTAGCTAGGGTTTGGGAATAGCTTTTATAACCAAACTGCTCCAAAAAGTGTAAGAGGAATTCCTAATACTATATTTATAAAGGAGAACCCTCTTAAAGAGCCCTGCTCTTTCATTTTCTCCCTACTGGGAGAACCAAATAAGAAGACTTTTGCCAAATCCGAGCTTTCTCAGGCCCACCAGTGCTGCTGACATTATTAGCTCTTATTACTAGACTTTTCCCTATGTGTTACATATTACACATTCAGAGCTGGACTTTCTTTGGGTGAACTGAGAACGTGAAAGCTCTAACCCTGCTCTGCATTCCAAGAACTAGATAACAAATTACTCTTACTGGTGTGCAATTACTTTTCTTTTTCTCACACATCTAAAAGTAGAGAAATGATGTTACAGTACAGAGCTTTCTTAGAAACATTGAATGTTTCTACTGTTAAGTCTTGCAACAGCAAAAGTAATCTGAAAAAAAAGTTGTATTTCACAGTATCTAGTCCTATTTTACCTTAAGTGCAGTACACCTTTGCTGGGCATTTGAATTTTCTAGACGTCCTGGAACAAAATTTCTTATGTGTGGTTAAGACTGAAGACAAGTGTGGTTCTTTATTCTCCTTCTCTAAATCTAGGAATCAAGATCTAACTCAAATGTTTTTTAAGTTTATACTTTGTGCTTTACACCAAGAAAGATTTCAGGCAACTCACTGCACAGCTTCATTTTCATTCTCTGATATTTTTTCTCGAATTTTTCAACAGAATATGACTTCCAAGTAAAATGATATTTTAGCTTTCACAAGGTACCCAGCTATCACAAGATGTGCCTGGGTGCTCTTTAGCGTTAGGATAAAGAAAGTTAATACACAAATAAGTGGTAAAAAGACTGTTAGCTGTCAAAATTTATTAAGCATTCTTGGCTGTGGAAGGACCACAATCATATTTTGCTTAAAAGTCAGATAACCCCCTTGGTCCATCATCCATGTTGAAGACAGAGGTAACGAATGTACTGAACACCTCTGCCTTTTCTCTGTCCCTGTTTGTAAGGAGACCATCCTCCTCCTGTAGTGGGTCGATTGCCATTAATATACTTGAAAAAACTCTTTTTACTGTCCCCAACAGCTCTGCTCAGCTGAGCTTTAGCCACACAAATTTATTCACTACAGTGGAAAGCAGCATCTCTGTATTCTTCCCATTTCACCTGCCCTTGCTTCTGCTGGCCATACACCTTCCTTTTTTGCCCTTTTTCCAAGAGAAGATTCCTGTTCAGCCAAGATGGCTTTCTGCCTCACCTGCTTGACTTTCGACATTTGGGAATTGCCTGCTCCTGTGCCCTTAGGAGGTGATGTTTAAAAAGCAACCAACACTGATGGAGCCCAGCACTTGCAAAAACATTTTCCCGGGGGAAACTCACTAATTGCCTGAGCAGTCTGAAGTCTGCTCTCCTCATATCCAGAGATGAGGTTTTGGCACTTTTCCTTTTGTCAACAGAGATTTTAAACTCAATTGCTTTGTGGTCACTGTGGACAAGACAGCTGCCAATCTCCACTTTGCTCATGAGATCCACTCTGTTGACAAGCAGTAGAACAAGGAATTTGTCAAAGCTTCAAAAGAAGATTGTGTAAGAAATAACTTGGCTTGTATTTGACTTAGAGATGAAGGTTTGGGTTAGGTAAATATGAGGGGTTTACGTAGTATTGTTTTTTGGGTTTCAGGGCTGTTGGTACTTTCCTCTGTATTTCCCTTGCCTTCCTTTCCAAGCAGAGGAAAGCTGAATGGCAGAGCTTACATGGAAAGTGCTGTGGAAATCCTGTAAAGTGGCATCAAACAGTTTCATCAGGGTTATCTTTCTAACCATGAACTATTCTGCTCTTTCCATGTTCAGTCACTTGCTAAGCAGATGTGCTACTACTCGCCTACCTCAAAGTGTGCTGATAAAAGCAAACACATGCTGAATGGTGGTGCCGTTAATAAAGCTATTAATGCTTTTGGGAATAAATGATTGTACTGGATTGGATTAACGTTAAATGAGAACAATAAAAATATGGTTTTGTCTTAATTGTTCATACTGGCTGGAACAAAAGGAACAGATCTCCTTAATCACACTAGGAGACAGTGTAGCAACATTACAGCATAACAGTGCCAAGTGTAATCCTTGTTGTTTTCAAAACCTCACCTCAAAGCACTTTTGCTGACTTTATAGGTATAATTTTAGTCTTTTTCTTTCACTGTCTGAGAACAAACGCGTAACTAAGAGGAAAGGGAAAAGCTGACCATATTTGAAGCTATATTTCTATAAGATACTGTGTGATTAAGGAGTTTGTTGTTATCTTTCTCCTCCACCGAGCATTAGGCGTTTTTCATTTTCCTGTTGATGTCTTCAGTGGAGGCTTAAATGTGTGTGGAGGGCTGTTCAAGACATCAATGAAATCTTTTAATCATCATATCCTCTTCAGATGGATGTGGCAAATACAGTAGTCCTGAAATTTAGTCCTTCTGAGCAATGACAGATGAGGATTCATAGGGGTCATGAGATTCAATTTAATCAGTTTTGGACAGTGTTAGTTTCTCCTACACCTGACTCTTATTCACATATTTCTGAAGAGTTTAAATATAGCTGTGTTTAAATGTTGTAATTTCTTATAGAAATTCTGAGCAAATTATCTTTCTTGCAGCTCTTTCACACTTTAATCCCACCTGTACACAACTGAGAATTCTCCAGAACAATTTCCTTTGTTGTTTACATTTGTATTGTTGAATATTAATAGTGATTTAAGGGAAGAACTTGACATTCGTAAATAGTAGAGATCCCCAGCTGATAATAGATGTATCTTGTTATCTTCCCCTTTAAATATTGAACAGTCTTTTGTCAAATTAAAGCCTTGACTGGACCACCTCATAGTGTCTAACATGGTGAAGAAAATGCCATTTTCTGGAAAACATTTGAGGTCTTGTGGACGTATGATAGAAAGACGATTTACTACTTTCCTATGTCTTTTTACATGCCTTTATTTGCCAGAGGAAGGTTTCTCAACATACTTTTGTTCACACTTTCAGTTCTGGAGCCAGTGTTTCTCAGGTTCTGGGACTGCATGTCCGCTGACTTCTCTCACCAAAGTTTAATCTGGCCAGGACAGTGTCCTGCCATCTGGTCTCAGAGTCAGGGCTGTGACTGTGAATTAGAGCTGGTTGGTCAGGCTTTGAGTAGGATTTGAGGGAAGTGCTTTCCACCTGTCACATTTACTGGGCACAGTCCAGCAGCTCTGGCAAGTTGTACAAAGGTGATTTATCACTGCAGTGCAGCTTCACCTTCCACTGTACACTTTGGGAAACAGCTTGGGGTATGATGGAGAATATGAAATGAACACATATTCCAGTGCAGCCAG
Organism: Corvus brachyrhynchos; assembly: GCF_000691975.1. NCBI lineage: Eukaryota > Metazoa > Chordata > Aves > Passeriformes > Corvidae > Corvus > Corvus brachyrhynchos. The sequence goes on from NW_008239547.1 coordinate 136,917, forward strand.
TGAAGATCTCTCCCCCTTCAGATTCAGTTATAAAATCAAAGAATGCTTTAACTTCACTGTTTAACCAACTTTTCTTTGATCTCCTTGTAGAAATTGCCTTCTGACATACCTCAGCCATTCAGAGTTTGTGAAATCTGCTTCTCCTGGTCAAACTGTTCTGATTTATGCGTGTCTGCTTTACTTCAAGCCATACTTTAAATTCAATCTCCAGACTTTTCTCCCATCAGAAATGCATCAGAAACAACTGACCAGAGCCTGCTCTCGGCACCAGGAAATGCAGATGCCATCCCTTCTTCCACCCTCCAAACAAATCAGATAGCAAGTTGGACCATTAAACAAGAGGTCACAACTAAACCATTTGGGGGTCTAAGGCAGAAATGTCACCAGTTAGTCACCAGTCCAGGCTCTCATAAAAGCACTGTTACATTGATTTGCTTCAGGCAAGATGTCGGTCTATAGTTATAAGATACATTTTATGTGAGCTTCAAGTTGTACTTCTAAAGGACATACTACAGGTTTTTGACACACTTTTAGGATTGTGGATTCGATACCTAAGGAATGTTTCTTCTTTCTGTGCCCTTACTAAGGAGTTCAGGCAGTAAATATTTAGATTTCATTTATTTGAGCAAACCAAAATTTTGTGCAATGTAATTTTATTTTGGATTTTTGCTAAGAGTAAATTCAGGAGTGTGAGTTAAATTTTGCACTGTAGTTAGTATTAATATTTCTCACTGTAGTAGATGCATATGATGAATACTATTTTTTCTGAGAAACCTTTGCTTAAAAACTAGATGTGGATTCCTGTTCTCTTAGTATTTCTTTTTCCACCCTCAAGATGATAGGTTATAAATTTCAACATGCCTTTGGAGAGGGAAGACTGTATAAAAGAACTGATGTATCACTGTTCCCATTAAGCGTATGTCCCGTTACAGCAGTTTTCCTCGCTTGTCCTTTTCTTTATGTTGGAGACATAAACCACCTGACTAGCACTGGAATAACAGTATTAACATGTATTGTATATCTTGTTTCAGTTTTCTGGCAAGGAATAAACCAATCTTGATGCTATTGCAATAGAAGGAGTATCTTTCAATGAATCCAGCCCTGGGTCTCTTCTTATTCAGTATGGGGATTTACCACCTAAAGAAAGTAACTAAAAATTTCCTTTTAAGTTGACCTACTAGCATGTTTTATAGACAAAATAGGGGTAGAATTACTCAAGCAACATGGAAAGTATGCAGTATTTCTATTACTGAAGGTATTAGTATGCTAGCACTGTAAGAGTGGAGGAGTTAAAAAGACCTTGTATCTTTCTCTAGTCAAAACCTGTTTTTTTTTTTTTCTTTTGAGTGAATGCACATTTACATGCATCTGAGCAACTGAAACTGAAGCTTTTGCTCTTAATAATATTGCTTTTAGCATGGCCCTGTTTATCTTACATGCAGTAAACTCAGTATGAAGAGGCATTGAGTTGCCCATCTTGCCTTTAGCTCAGGATTTCTGGTTACGTTAAATAAAGTAAAGCACCATGTTAGGACCCATTGAATGTGTCACAGATTGGGTATGTCTTAAAGGGTATTGAGTGACTGATAAAAACCAATACTCTGAATAAAAAAGTACAAACAAACAGAACACAGAAGATTCTTCAGTGCTCTGTTGTGGATGGAGGCAATAATACAGAACAGTGATAGGCTACCTTGCTGTTTATGTTTTTGGTTCTTTTCGGTTCTGAGGTTGAATATTGCTGGATCTGATTACTGGAAAATAATTTTCTTGTGCTTGTGTGTCGGAATGGACAAGATAAGAAATCTGTTGAGGAAGTTTTGGTTGTTGGAGAAGCTTTCATCTGCTCTTTCTTTGTAATGGTCGTGACTTAGAAGGTTAACAATTTCTTCTAAAAGTCTCTTTTGCAAATGAACTCAAGCTGTTGTTTTTCTAACTTTCAGTTGTTCACAATGCAAATCAATATGTCAAGGTACTTGCAAGGCTTACAAAACCAAATGTTTGCACTCAATTCTAGAAAAAAAGGCTATTTCCTTAAAAAAAAAAAAATCTGATATAGTATAATACTTTTTAAATCTTTTTTTTCCCCAAAACCCAACATCTGAAAGTCTTTGAAAATTCTTGTAATTTCTAAAGCTTTGCTTTTGAAATGAGATGCATTTCTCACTTTCCTGCACTGACAAGTCAGTATTACTATGCATCATCAACAGTGATAAAAGCACTTTTCTCGGTGTCCTTGGGCTATACTGGTAAGATATTAGAGGAAAGATGTTCTTGTTAACAAATTATTTTTTTAAGGACACATAGATTTCAGTCATACAGTAATGTCAACTCAGAGCAAGAAGGATAATGGCGTAATTGTTGCAGGGAAAAACTCAGAGATCTAAATTATCCAGAGAGCCCCTGTCCCTGGGATGTCACACTCTTAGTCTGCTGATTAATTACTCTGGCCTCTATACCAGATAATGGTTCTCCAGGAGCTCTAGCTTTGATTTAGAAGAAGGTACGCTTCTATCGATGTGAGTGTAAATAAAATATTTTAAAAATCTTTTGAAGCAGATCTAGATTTTCACACCTATTGATGGGTTATTCTGATAATTGTAAACTCTCCCATTCATTTGATTTGGTTTAGGTTTGGAAAACAACAATGTTGATACTATTAAATATAATAAGTTTAAGAAGGTTAACAATTTACTAAATTTAACTACTTTTAAAAAATCCCAGTTAGAACATAATCTGGCCACTTCTGGAAAGAATAATAAAAATGTTTCTATAAATACATTAATAGAAAAAGGAGGGGGAAGGAAAACCTCCATTCCTTATTGTATGTGGGGGGGAATATAGTTACCAAAGATGAGGAAAAGGCTGAATACTTGAGACCTTCTTTGCCTCAGTTTTCAACAAAAAGACAGGTTGTCCTCTGGAAAAATTTATTTTTTCTCTTGATGTTTGCAGGTACATTTTATTTTTCAGAATATTTAAGAGAAACACTGTTATAAAATAAGGAGATTAATCCTTGTCCCAACTACATATTTTAAAATATAGCAGTTTCACCTGTTGATTTTGCTCAGGCTGAATAAACAAGGGGATTATTTACTGGTGCAGCTGTTTTCCTCTGTTGTATAAATCCCCCTCAATTTAAAGATTATTTATCTGAAGGATACATATAAAGATAAGAAAAAAGATATTTATCTGAAAGGAGGTCTAATAGCCTCTTAGGATCTACTGTAGCCTAGTGTGTTGATGCAGTTATCACACAGGACAAAAATGGGAGGAAAAATTTACTGAACCTTGTTAAGGAGAAGTTCCTCTCAATTATATATCTCTCTCATACCCACAGGAATCTATATAACAGAGTGTTTGAACAATTAGGATTGAGAAAAAGTAGGGAAGAAAGGAAGAGAGCTCAAAAAAAAAAAATCCTTTTCATGTAGGTTCAGGGTTGTTTTTTGTGGGGAGGGGAGGTTGTTTGTTTGTTTGGTGAGTTTTTTTCCCTGCAGTTTTAAAGCCTTAGAAATGTCATTTAAAGAGAAGCTATACTATGGAAGTACATCCAGAAGCAAGTCACGTTACAGACTCAGTTAGGCAGTGTAATATCATTCATTACACATGCTTGAAAAGATTCATTCATGCCAGGATTCAAGATGGATTTTTTTGTTTTCCTCAGGAAACAAAGACTTCCACTTTTCAACTCTGCTTTTTTTTTCAACCTGAAATTGGAGGCAATGCTACAAAGGGACCTCAAAATTCAATAGTTATTGCAATTATTGATCATTGAACTGCAAGGGAAAGTATTTCAAGGCATGAACTGCATCCTGAAATTTAAATTCCTAGTTTGCTGACAAAAAAAATGTTTTGCTAAATTCTTACTGCCATCCCATAAAAGAAAGATAGGATTATAATAACTAGCTCCTAAAAATATATTTCATTTAAATTAGGCTGCAACTTTATAATAAATCTCTGTCACCCTTTGGGATACAACACAGATGACTGAAATTCTTAAGAAGATTGATAGAAGTTTCTGATGGACACTGACTGATCGATACTATTGCACCATTCTTTTGATCAGGACCATTTTCAGAGATTGTGTACTAATAAAAATCACACTGATGCTTTTATAAACTTGTAGTCAAGAACTTCAAAAAAGTTCTTTTCTTCTGGTCAGATTACCCATTTATCTTGTCTCTAGATCTGGAGACCTTTTCCTGATGTTCTTGACTTTCCAAGTCAGTATGAGATTTTTATTCTTACTTGTGTCTTTTTGATCAGAAATTTTTCGTCCTTTCTCTGAGCAACTGTTAAAAGCCAAATAATACACAATCATCAAGCCTGATACATATTTTTATGTTACTAAGAAATCAGGAATTAAAAATTAATAATTTCCCTAGAAATCTTGCTAGATATTTCTATCATATTCCAATATTTATTTGTATTTCAAATTTATTTTAATAAGGATTGTATTAGGAGGATTTTTACTTAAAAAGGAGAGGTTAACACTTGTTTTCTTTAGCTGACATCTAGGAATAAAATGGCTTGTTTTCACTTTACCCAAAACCTACAGCAAAGGGTTCTGACAATGTTTTTTCACTTTGGGGTATTTGTAATTTAGAGTCTGACTGAAACAAATGCCATGGGATGGATGTTGCCAACATGACCGCTGAATACCCCATCTCTTATCCTCTTTTTACTAATAAATCAGTTTTTCTGACCTCTTAATAAAATCCAGCCTTATGTGAATTTCATTTAGCGCCTTTAAATTAATACAGTGGTAATGGAAAAAAGTTTTTAGCACCATGTTATTTTCAGTATCAATTAACTTAGATTCTCCCTGTACTTGTGCAACTTTTAGACATATATCTATTCAAAATTTTTTCTGTTGAGCTAATATATTGATGCTTCTATTTTTAAGTAAAATTATGCTTGTTAATTTATTTCTGGCAGAGCAGAATGTACAAAGTAAATGGGAAGGGGTCCATTTCAGAATTTTCTGTTTCATTTCTTGATTACAGAATGTACTAAAGTTGCTACGTTTTGTTCAGAGTCCTGCAGAAACTGATCTGAAATGAAAACATGAAACTTGGAAACAGATCCTGTGATCTGAGTCCTACAATCTTTAGGCTGTACAATAGCAGAATTATCCCTAAATAATGGCAGGAATACTGGACAAAAAGGACACCGCCAACCTACTGAACTCATAAAAAAAAAAAAATCCATTAAAAGGCAAACCTCTGTAGTTAAAACAGAAAAGTTTCTTCTTCCAAATTAGGGCTCCTAAAGTAGGCTCAACTTTGCAGCTGAAATAAAATGATTTAATCCAACACCACATGAAAGGAGAATGTCAGCAATTAAGTCAGACTAGAAAGCTTTGTTAGTGAAGGAATGCCTGGCTGGAGCTTGCCCTCTGAGGCTTTACAAGGGAAACAGTCATTTATTTAGGCAATCACTTGACAAAATACAAAAGAAATAAACTGATAATGGATTGGCACTTCAGGGGAACCAAAGGATTTTAATTAAAGTGCTCTGGACCACCCTCCTCCCACTAAATATTAAGCTCTCTGAAATGTAACCTTCCAGTAACCTTGCTGGGATGCATGGCACTGTGATTCACCAGGACACCCTCATTATTCTCTTTTCAGGCTCCTGCTCACATGGCCATAGGCAGTGCCAGAATGGCAAGTGTTACAGACCAGAACAAAGCTGTGATTTTGAAGACAACTGTGGGGATAATACAGACGAGAGTAAATGCGGAACTTCCTGCACCTTTGAGAATGGCAAATGTGGCTGGCAAAATTCCCTGGCTGACAATTTTAACTGGGTGCTAGGGGTCGGCTCACCTCAAAGTCTTAGACCTCCCAGGGACCACACGCTTGGAAATAGAACTGGTATGTTGTTAGTTCACAAACAAGATATAATTGCCTTCATGAAATGTTTCATACCTTCACAGGCAGAAGGGGAGTACTAAAATATCTAATCAGGCTGTCATTTTTAATGAATTAGATGTGTTACAATATAAAAATATTAATTACCATTGTACAATAACTTTAATTTAGGACAATTGAATCTTAGGTTTTTTCTCATATGAGTCAGGCAAAATAATTTGATACTTGTCTGGAGAGAGGCGTTTGGTCTGGCTGCAATTTGTAAGGGTGAGTTAGCTCAGTGAGATCCACTGGGTCCCACTCCTCCAGAGCTTGAGGTTGTTTCCAGGAAGCTTACAGTTTCCCATAGTGACTATTCATACTTTAATTTTAGATAATGTTAAATAAATAAATAAATTTAAACAAACAAAGCTCCTTTGTTAGTGCATCTCCCGGCTTTTTTTGGCCAAAGCACTCAGTTATCTGTTCATGTTCTTGCTACAAGCTCTGTGCCTTCATCCTTTGCTTTTGAAGGTCCCATAGCTCAGGCAGACGTTACCAAGGCTGACCTCAGAACTGACCTTAAATTGAAATATTTCACAGCAGAGTTGCACAAAGGAGTGGTAGTATTTGTTGAATGTTTACACGAGCTGCTGAAGGACAAAATCCAATAAACTTGAAAATATGTAGAAAAAAAAAATTCATCTTCACTGTCTAATAATATATATGTTGAAGGTAGTATCACAAATACATCACTACACGTGTTAAATATATGCTTGACCTCAGGAAAAAAGGCAAATTTCTTATCCCATAATACTATGGCAAACATCTATGGTCATACGTTAGCCAGAGAAGTGTCAAAGTTAGAATGAGCCCATTCGTTTATGCAATATCTAGTGAAGTAAAATTTTTTTGCCTAATTCATATGGAAACATTAATAGATGTGCAATTAAAATTTAAGTGTGTTACTTACACTACATTTATGTTTATGTGAAATACACATTTCTTATTTGTACAAACTAAAAATATGAATTTGAAAAGTTGGGAGAATTTTTTATACTTCTGGTTAAAAATAAAGATGGAAGACTCAAGGACCATATCAGTCTTGAAAAATATTGACTGTAGGCATCTCTTTTTGCAATTTCCTCTGACTAAATAATTTATATGTGCATTAATATGCATACAGAGTAAAAATGATAATAGGTAAATTGAAAATGATAAAAGGTAATATGAACCATTAGGGATACCTAATGATTTATAAATGCAGAAAGGTCTTTTCCATGTTTCAGAAGTTTTTATTTAGTGTGACTTGCTATTTTGAAGATTACCTTTCAGGAAACTTCATCCTGAAATTTATCATGATGTGGCTATTGTATGACGTATTGTCAGAATTGCAACTACTGCTGTCCAGCAGGGGGGACATATAATCAAAGTAGCTGGAAAACATGGAAGTGTTCCCAGATTTCTACATAGGCCCATCCAAGTCTTAAGCTGCTACAACCAGTTTACTCCTGGTATAAGAAGCGCACAAGGAATGGGATCTGGTAATTTTTTCTCCTAAGCTGATGTTGACTGGTATGAGACCTATGAGGGAAGTGTGCTTCATATGTCTCTGCATTTACTTTGCTCAGTTTTGGAATCTAATTTGAAAACCTAAAACATTTTTTAGTAATACATCATTTAATTTCAGGGCATTTCCTATATCTTGAGGCCACTGCAACAGGCCTAATAAATGAAAAAGCCCATGTGAAGAGTTCCATATGGAAAGAATCAAGCAGGACTTGTGTGATGAGCTTCTGGTACTTCAAATCATCAAAAGCCATGGGACATATTCAGGTTCTGATTAAGGTAATAAAAATCCCCTTTTCTTTCGAATATATTATATCTGTAAGGGTGTACATGCTCCCACAGAGTGCTTCAGACTGTGACATTCTGTTGTTTAGCTGATAGACTGGAAGAGCTCCCACGCACCTCCTGGTTCCGTGCTGGTTTTTATTACTCCAGTCTCTTAAAAATGCTTTTAGCATTTCTCTTCCAAGAGAAGCTTCTCTGAAAAGCCACAGAAAATCTTTTAAAATCCTCTTTTCATTTTCCCCTCTTCCTATATAGTACCTTTCTCTTTGATATTCTCCATGTGAGGCTATTTTCATATTTTGCTGCCGTCCTGATTGGTAGTTATCAGTATACAGCCCTATTGTTCTGATGGGATAACACACAAAAAAAAGAATTGACAACATACACAAAATTAGAATAAAATGCAAAAATATGACTGCATTAAATAATTATATTTTTATATAAACAGGTACAGAGTACACAATCAATTTTATTTGGAAATATACTTTTTTCACTAAATGTGAGATGACCAAAAAATTATTTTAAAAGACTGTCTAGTTATTAATTTGCAGGTGAAAACTGAGACATTTGTAAAAAATTGGCTGTTCCTTTGTTGTTCATTAAAAAGGATTAACTGCTTGTAAAAGCAATTTTTAAATTATTATATAGTTCAGACAAGAAATTAATTCTTATGTAGAAAATAATAATCAACACTGTTCAGACACAGTGACCAAATAGACCACTTCTAGACATACTAGAAAACTTTGCAAAAGACAGTGTGTGTATTTGTGCTTACTTGTATCTGCGCAGGGAGCTCTGGTTGTTCAAATACAAATCATGGTGCAATTTATTTGCCATTTGTCTGTTATCTTCCCTTCCTATGATATCTCTAATAATGTCTTGGTGAAGTGCATTAAAGTTTCTATCTCCAGTGCATATTAAGTGTTGGCTTAACTTTAAATGATAAATTATATTTTTTTCCTTTAAAATAAATTACTAAAAATTATTTCTCCAATATTCTGGATAATATAAAAATAATTTTAAAGTCTGAAAGATAAAAGACTTCAATAGGATTTAATATCTAGAGATACAAGCTAAGATATGTCTTCCTGAAATATAAAAACAATAAAACCTTTGACAAGCATCAGGAGATTTTTTTCATGAATTAGTCCGAACACCTACAAATAACCGCAGACCACTCATCAAGTAACTGTATAGTTATTGAGATGTATTTATATAGTTCTTTTCCCTAGAAAGGCTCAAATTTGTAAAGGAGGCAAGTAGATTACAGAAAAATAATAGTTGTTGTCTTAAAATAATTTTCAATTTTTAATGTATTAAAAAATGAAAACAAAAATAGATCCCATTATATAAAATAGATCCCATTACATAAAATGAATGTGAAAATAAATATTTATCTTAACTAAAAGATAGATAAATATTTATCTTAACTCAAACATCGGATTATGTTGTCATTTCATTACTGCACTGTGTAATTTGTAGTAACTAAATATTGTAGTTATAAGCATTTTAAGATTGCTTAATTTTAGTTATAAGCTAAGTTGCAAACTAACTTTGGTGGAAAATAAATACTAGAGACATCAGGCATGTGTGAGTCGTTTGCATGTAGTGTTTGTGTCGCTGTTGATTGTGTCCAGCAATTATTTTTTCCGCCCTCAGAATGGACAAATTGTTTTAATATATTTTTTCTATATTAATCTGAGCAGATGTTTATTAGATAGCTATCCCTTTCATAATATATCCTATCATTATAGCCTGTAGAGATCTGCCATACTAAGATTCAAATATATGACTTTAATGGAATTTTATATATGACAATAAAATTTCCTTTTTCTAGGTTTTGGGAATATTCTATATGTTTTCTCTTTGTTTTATTCTTATTGCACTGAGACATTGCCCTCTTCTTATTTTCACCTTATTTTATTATCCTAATAAACTTTCAAGACATTATTTTTACATTATTTTAAAACCCTGTCTCCAGGGATTTTAAAGATATTTTTAAAGGCAGTCTGAATAGAAAACATTTGAGTCATGACTTATTCAATTTTTTTCTTTTAATAAAAGCAAGAATTCTACTTGGAGATAGGAAAAATTATTCTCATCATTGTACCTGGGATTTTTTGTAGATCATCTTACGTTTACCTGTTACGCTGCTTATAAGGATCCAAAAGCCCATATTTTAATTTGAGCTTCTATTTAGCAGTGTCTCTAAGAAGAAAATCTAATTAAACAACACATAGTAACGGGAAGTCATACTGAAGCTTCTCCTGCTGGTTCGTATTTCCATCCAGATTGAGTATCCCTTGATTTAAAGTAAAGTTAATGTCAGTGAAATCAGATCTGTAGGTAGTGAGTAGTTGAAAATGCAAGGAAGAGAAGATCTGGGAAGGTAATTACTGTCTCAAATTTAAAACTTAGCAAACTGTCTCTGGCTGAAGTCACCATATCCATTGAAAGTTTAAATGACAGTGAAGACTATATATACAATGGCACAGCAATGAAAAGATGAGGAAATATGGTATAGAGGAAGAATTAAAGCCATTTCTTAAAAAATTGTAGTTCATGGTATGCATCAGTGTCTTTTCTTAATATATGCATTGCTTGTTCACATTCAGGAAGTCTAAGAATATTATCTATCATACTACTAAAGTGGTATCTCAGATTATGAGATAAACAAAAATGAGAAATGAAACTAAAAGACCATAAAAGGGTACTATAGCCAAGCATGAACTTATTTTGTTAAGGTTTGCAGCTAGAGAAAATCAATTCATTTTCCTAATGGAATTTCTCTGAAGTTACTGTTGTTTTGATATTTTTTCTCTTGAAATTGTACTACATATTCTTTGAAGAAAACTGTCTGTGTATGGAATGATAACAATACAGTCAACGTTATGGGCTGTTGAACTAGCTGAAAACATATAGTATTCTTCAAATTGACCCCCTCAACATTTATGTAAACAAAAGATGTTGACAGTGCAGCTATTTTTGAAAACTGAAATACCCAACTCACCACCCATCGAAATTCAAATTACAAAGTTTTTGATAGCAATGCAAAAGCTAACAGAACATTCCCCAAAGAGATCTGGATATAACTAGTCAAAACTTTTTCCAGTGAGATTTTGAGACATTCTAGTCTTGTCTGTGGCAGTTGTAAGAGAATAGCATTGTAGGAGATATTTCAAAGATCAAATGCAGCATGTTCACTGTGCCTGTTTTAGTGCTGAGGGGGGGTGCCTCATCGGCGCTCAGTTTGTTTTATGAGTCAGAAGAAGCCATGTATTTTTAAACATGCTTATAGAGGGGCAAGCAAGATTATTAGGTGAAAGGGGTAATACATTTTATTATTCTGCTGATCTAGAATAAGCTTTCTATTGCTGCTTAAGTTGTCTCTGCCATTAAAAAAAAAGAAAGTCCTAGGTATCACAGTAGGAAAGGAGCAACAAAGGATAAAACCATTTGTTGAAAATAATTGTTGTGGTATCAATGTTAATTGCTTTCGTATATAGACATTTTAATTAAAAAATATTATTTCAGATCTAGTACAGTTAGGGGAAGATTCTTTCAAAGATTTGAAACAAGGCTCTAAAACAAGTATGCAGATGAATAAGGAAGGTGAAACCTGCCATTAGTGACTCCCTCTGCTGACTGTGACAAGGCCAATACACACAGGATCTCATTAGGAAGTTCCAGTGGACCTTACCCAGGCATTTAATTAATTCCATCCAGTTACAAATGAGCAAAGACATAATGATATTCAGGAAGACAAGAGGTCCTGGCCAGCGCATGGCAAGTGAAGCAGGGCCCCATTTATACTGCGGCATCCACAGCCTGACCTGGCCAGGGCAGCAGGCAGCTGGAGCCAGCACCCAGCCTCCTCCAGCTGCTCAGGGCTGCTGCAGCACAGACCCTGTTACCTGGCTGCTGCTTCTCAGCAAAAGCTGGAAGCCGTCACAGTTGTTCCCTTGGTATTGTTATTGCTTTTAACCAGCCTAATGTAGAGAGGAGAGGGTTGGTAAAGTAGAAGTGTACAGCTTAGCAGGTGCCAGAGCTCAGGTATAGATCACTCACAGTGGATTTTCTAATTCCCTGGTTATTTTTAGTGGAGAGGTCTACTATCCTGGGCTGTGGAGATAAAAATTTGCAGCAGAGGTGCTGCAGATTCCAGCTGCTACATTCTGGACATTTGTATTTGTAGGATCAAGTAGCTAAAAGTGAGATGTTTACAAATCCATATATTTGACCCTACTTCTATGGGAATTCAATCAAGAATAAGGCTTAAGAAAACCGCTTATTCTACTTCACAGCATAAAATAGAATGTGTATTTCTACATGGATTCTTCTCATTGACTGCATGAAAAACAATTGGCCCTTCACATTAATGTAGAAGTTAGAGATTGCATCGGGTTCAGGTAGCCTCAAAGTAAATTATCTGACCTCCATGGAACTAGAGGAAGAAATTAAATTTTCAAAGATTTGCTTGAATGCTTTACTTAAGAGTTTGCTGAACTTCAAATCATGCTCCAAAAAATATAGAATATCTGTAGATATAATAAACGTAGACATAAGGTTTATTTTGTAGACAAAATTAAATTATTAGCAAAATTCTTTAAAACTAACAGCGAAGCGTAAATTTTTCTAGTATTTCACTCCACACAGCAGCATATGGCTTTTATTTAATGAGTATCTACAGCTCTCAAAAGGACACCGTTTTAAACTACTACTCCCGTTTCTGACCTGCGAACTGTATTAAAACTTGTTTTGAGTCAATGAAATGTCTTGTCTGACTAATGAGTGAGAGTAAAAGAATATTAGTCCCAAGAGTTCTGAAGGAAATCAGTGGAGATACTGTGAAATACAGTATTACTTGTCAAGAGTAACTTTCATGGCATCTTTACTTCCCAGAGCAAGATAATTTTTTATTTGTATTTCCTGAATCTCAAACAGCACTTTCCATCTTTATAGACATTGTTTCAAACAGGGTTGTTTTAGGCCTGATTCTGACACAATGACATAAGCATATTTCCAAGCAAATTGAGAATGAGAGAGTGATTAAATAGAAATAAGTCAGTTTTTCAAAGAGAGTTTACAGTGCAGACACCATTCAGTGTGTTTTATTTTCTCAGGTGAGTACATTAGGAAGTTATTTCAATCTTCTTATTGTCAGTTACTGGAAGAATATAATTAATTGTGTTCCTATACTGCAACCAGATGTAAGCATTCATTCCAAAGAGTTGGTGAGAGAGAATAATGTATTTAAACATCCTCTGAAGGAAAAAAGTATTTTGAAAAGAGTTGAATAGTCACCCTTGTATTTTGGCATCCTTCTTGTGAAGACAAGAGGTTCATGAGAGGATTTGTAACCTACAATCATTGTTTTTCTAGAAATACATGTAAGTGAAATTGTGCATATGTGAATTATCAGGTTTATTTCCTTCAAATTCTTTGAGAACTTGACCATTTCCTCCCTTAGGAGCTGAGGGTGATGAATAGTATAGGATTAGTGTGACTAGGGCATGTCTGTCATGCAGGGCAGTGCCTAGTTATAAAACTGGGCAGTCTGACAGATTTAGACAGAGTGATGCACACTGAGTCATTGAAGCAACTCAGCAATATCCTGTAACATTCCATGTGGAGTCACAAGCCGTGTGTCCCAGAGTTGATACCACTGCCCCAGCCTGGCACCAAATAGCATAATGTGACATAGATAACAAATGCACTTTCAGTCCCCTCCACACTGCACAGTTCTCCAGTGCTGTTTCACTGAACCCATTCCCCAAGTCAGAGATCTCTGGGACTGATTTGCTTTATTGACTTCTCAGCTCATAATCACATAAGAGTGCTCCTTTTACATTGCTGCTTTTTATCATATGAGACTTTGAAGTGACTCTGGGATCTTTGCAGGTCAGACATACTTTGCTTTTTTCTAACACTTTTCAGGACACACATTCGACAGTGAAAGTTGTGATTTAAATGGGTCTCAGGGCAGAGTTCTTTGAAGGATGATAGAGCTACTGTTTAATGATTTTTACTGAAGCAACAGGCATCAAAATCAGATCTTTTTATAACAACTGTGAAACAGGCATAGGACTTTGTCTGAACAATAGCCTCTGAAGTATAGCCTTGAGCTTTGAGCATTTTCCACACCACTTCTGCTAAAGAATTCAGAAATTTAATTAACCTTTTTTTTTTTTAAGATAATAAATAATGCAAGATGTAACCTTGTGCCTGCTGATAGTTTTACAAAGCATAAAGCATTGATCAGATCTAAAATCCCAATACAGTATCTAATTTTCTTGATCAACTGCCCCACTTGGACAAAACACCCCAAATTTCTAAGAAATGTTCTAAGAAAAAAACTGAACATTTTTGAGTTCCATTTGACCTCAGAAAAGGTGGAAGATCTTTCTTTTTTCCTTTTCTCATTCACTCTTTTTACCCCCCGAAGCCCCTTGGTCTTCCACTGAGAAAAGTATCTTCCATTTTTTCAAATAAATACTGAACTGAGCAGATGTTATACTGTGAAACTTCAGCAAGATCACATGTAGTACTAGTGCTCATGGTGCAGAACATTAATTTGTTACAGGTTTTGAATTCCCTTAATGCAACTTTTATTTTTAATTCACAGATCACTTTTAGTGTCCTGGAGATGTTCTAGTTTCTGGTAGTCCTTGATCTTTGGCAGGCTTGCAGTATCAAGTTGTAGTGTGCTTAAAATTACTTTGATTAATTCATAAGGGTTCTTAACGTAAGAGTCTAATTTTTATCTTTGCAGTATTTTTTTCAGTTTCTGACCTTCAACTTTGAATCCTCATTAGCTTCAGGAAGAAAAACCAAACCAAACCACACCATCCCCCCAAACCAAAAACCCAAAACCAAAACAAACAAAACCATCCAACCAAACAAAAAAAAAAGCCCCCACCAAACCCCAAAAGCAACCAAACAAAAAAAACATCTCAGAAACACCCCAAACCAGATGTGTTTCTGTATTTGCCATAATTTATTTCACAAAGATGGAGGGACCTGATCCTAATTAATTTCATGGGAGTCAGACTAGGAATTTTTTAGTATACATATTTATGACTGTAGTAATCTCTAAGTGTATTTTTTTGTAGGTTGACCCCATAACGTGAAGTAGAATTGTCTTATCATTGCATGCACTGACATCCAAGAGGGTTGTAGAGAGCAGGTATTATTTGCAGCAGAGAATAACAGCGTCAATGCAATGGGAGCTTTGAGAGACATCAGTTTCTTTCCACCACCGTGCTATGGAAGCCAACCCTTCCATGACTCGGTAACTTCATGGTGCTTGCTGGTGCAAGGGTGATGGCAGCTCAGAGATTAATTTCCTGCCCACTCACAGAAACCCCATAGTCTGTTCATAGCAGTTTCTTATCTTTGTAGACTCAAATTCTTCCAATAATCTTTCTGTTCAGTCACACATCTCAGGTTTCCAGCTTCCCTCAGCACTTCCCAATGTTCCTCATTGTTTTGTAATGTGTTTCCGCAAGGTTTGCCAGGCCATATCTGCAAAATTAAAAAAGATCAGGTAGCTCATATAAGGAATTTTAAACTACTCATAAAACTAAAGAAACCATGTTAAAATGATTTTTTGTTTAAATTAATGAAGTCATGAGAGATGACACTGTAATACTACTAAAATCAGGAGTTACAGACCATTTGCCATACAGTCTGGAATATGTGGGTGTACCTGTGTGGTCTGC
>NW_008239547.1:152383-169374 GCF_000691975.1 Corvus brachyrhynchos
TAGCTCGATCCCACATACCAAATGAGTAGAGGCTCTTAATCCAGCTATGATACTATTTTTTCTTTAGCTCCAGTTGTTTAGATGATCTGGAAAGTTTGTGGAGGGCTTTTTTTTTGTTTGTTTTTTAATAAAAAAAATTTATTATAAGTATGGATCTTATGGAATTAAAAAATAAGGAGAATTATTTAATCTTAGCTGTAATGTGAACCAGGAGTAACTGGGTGTGTTCAAAATATGAGCATTTTCTTAGCAGAATTGGGGTCTTGTTTTCTAAAGAGAATGAGCATTCCATAAAAACCCACAACCTACCAAACAAAAAACCCAAGCCTTTGAGACTGTATCTGTCAAAACCTGATGTGGATGCTTTTCAGATATTCATACTAAACGAAAACTACCAGCCCAAATTTTTTGCTTACTATTCAAATTCATACAAGTGGAAAAAAAATCTTATAATGGAAAGCATTCTTATTTGTTGGATAGCAGTCATTGAATAAAAATACAGTGATATATTTTAGCTTTAATTCGAAAACTTATGATACTAAAACCATTAAAAGAAAGGTGAACAAAAAAGTGCAAGTAACCTTACTTTATTTCTTTGCAAAATCATCTGTTTTCTCTAAACTGTGAGATGTCACCACACCTTTCTTATTATAACAATAGGATAAGGTTTGATACCACAAGTTCCATTTTATTATTAATCATTTAAATTATTATTTGGCATCCAATTTTATGGATGTCAATTTCTCTTTCACTGAAATGTAAAAAGAGTGAGCTGTTGTGGAAAGGTCATATGACCTTTAGGAAAATTAGGCTTGTCCAATTGTATAACAACATTTATTTTATATAGTTAACTTCTCAGTTTATTGGAAACTGTTTTCTTGTTTGAAATTACTGTGGACCAGACACTCAATCTATATTTGGCTGAATCAATAAATCAAGGCACAAACGTGAAGCATCTTTCAGCTTTTAAATAGTTTGCTTACACTTGTCTTCTGTACATTTATACCATCTCATTTAGGCATCTGAATAAAGTGCTTCTTCTTTTAAGTGACAGAATGATAAAGCTACTCTGCCATTCATCCAATTAAAATTTTCAGTCTATATTTAGATGTGATTTGGTCTTCCCCTCAGCACCTCACTCTTGCCTTCCACGCTTTCCACTGAATAGCACAGCTCTAGTATATTACTGTTTTCCAGTTTAATTTAGTTTGATCTGCATGGAAGAAAAACTTCTTTAAATAAGAATTTCCAATGTGATCCAGAAGAGGTACTATCTAAATTTTGATACATGAGGCATCTAATTCACTTCATTGATCAGCGAACACTATAAGGCTCTTCCTATTTATGACATGGAAATATCATTAGACGTGAAGGATTCTGCAGTGCACAACATTATTCTGAACATTTTTACAGTGTGATCCGGTTCAGAATTGTGTTCCACGGGAGTTCAGAGGGAGTATGTTACCAAAAAGCTTATTAGCAGTCAAAAATTACGTATATGGGTTTCCATCTCTTTAACATTTTATACACCAGCTCTATTCTTCAGGACTTACTAAAAGAAAGAGAGTTCTGCTTTTTTTCTTTTCCCAGTCTAGCTGTTTTAGGAATATGTGGGCTATGGAAAGAAATTAAGAACTAATGAAAATCTTCCCCGACTCACTAGCTGCACATTAATTAATCTTAGACTTTCCCTTAGTTAAAAGTATAGTCTTTTAAAGTCAGTATCTCTGGAATTTAATTTCTGTAAAAATTGCAGTCCCCTCCTTCCAAGTTGTACCAAGATTTGTTTCTCAGAGAAGTGAGGGGTTTATTCAGGTTAGATCTGAAATCTTTTGGCCGTAATGGTTAAAGAGACCATCTGTCTTGAAAAGACCAATATTAAAGAGTTTGACAAGAGAATTTTCACTGTATGCATTTGAAAACCTGAGTGGTTTTACAAATAATATCCACAGAAGATGTGGTCATATAAGAAAGAAAGGTAGGGATGACCATGTGGCAAGACCAAAGTAGGAACATCATGGTAAATGGTAATAAAATACCCTACAGCATACCATTTAGTTTTCTGACTATGCCAATCTAATTGCTACAGAATTTACACAGAGGATGCCATTGCTGTAGAAAATTCTTAAAAATTATTTTAAAATCTGTCCTTCCATACTGACATGATGAAATTGAATTTCTACTGTAGAAGTGGTGGGGAAGGTACATTCTTCCAAAAATCCCTTGGAGTTTTCTTATTTTTGGTTGTTTTGTCACTTAGTGGCTATATTTTTCTTTGATTTGCCTTTTTTAATGTTGCAATATTTCCTCAGTTCACACTAAAAGGTTTATACTCTTCTGATAATTAGCTCTGTGCTTATTTGCTGCAGGGAATAAATCCATTTAGAAAACGCAGACAGAACTTCTGCACTGTCTGCAAGATCTAGGGGAAAACTGAAGAAGTGGAACCAGAGAATTGAAGTTATCACAGCTCCTGAAACTATAAAACAGAAGTGGATAATGTAATAGTTGCTGCATGGGGGGAAAAAAAATGGAAGGACTTCTGAGGGATTTTAATTGAAAACAAAAAAAAAATTAATGGAAGAGAAAAAAATGCCACTGAATTTCCTGTTCTACCTTGGTTTCATTTGTATGTGTTTGACAGGTTGAAAGGTATTACAAATTCTCTTATACATATTGAAGTGTGGCTGACGTGTTCTCTTGTTTGTTCTTAGATCAGTCATTTGCCTTTCTCTGGAAAATTGTGTCTCTTACCATAGGAAAGACATCTTAGAAGGAGACTTCTGCACTTTCTCCATCAGGGAGTTTTTTCTAAGAAATATGTTAAGGTGACAGGACTTGCTGTTATAATGCAATTTGTCCCAGTCTGGATGGGATTCCAATTACTTAAAGTCACAGATGCCCCCAGAGCAGCCACTGCTGCAGTCACTTTAGCCTCTCTTTGTTGATGGTGGGTTTTAACTCCACATGTCAAAAGGAATCTTAAATATGATTTGTCTCATTGTAAAGCAATCATCTACAAGAGGAAATGTACCTGTAGACTTGTAACTATATATTATACCTTTCAGTAAGCAATATTGGGTGCCATCAGGCATGTCACCGGATAAATATTTGAATTTTGAATATTTCAGTAAATGTTGTCATATACTTATGTAAAGTTTTAATATGTATGCTGGCAATGCAAACACCAAGATCGCGTGAATCTGTCTGCAAATTTTTGTCTTCTATATCTCTGCTGTGCTATGTGTATTTAGTTATTTGTAACTTCATATGTCCTTCAACATACTAGGTGGTGGCCATTGGATAGAGAACTGTTTTATTATAGGAATATCTATCAGTTATAAGAGCCCTCAGTTTGTAGAGAATATATTTCATACCTGCAGATTAAAAAATTAAATCAGATAGCTGGTTCTTTGGCACTCTCAGAAATAAATAGTCGTATCCATTAGATGTTATAGAGACAGGACTTGAGCATTTCTCTTTAGGATGTCTCATTTGTTCAGAATCGATTCAGTGAAGCTTAAAATACTTAATTGAGCTTTGACTATATAAAGAACATACTATTTTTTTCAGCCTCAGCATTTTGAGTCCCCTGAGGCTGTCCAGTTCATCTAATATCCCAGAGGATCTGTTCTGTATTTATACAAGGCCAAAAGCTACAATCCAATTGAAAAGAATATTCCAATAGAATAAAAATAGGCTGTATATTAGATGTCACAAAGAAAGAAATACAGTTATACCCCAGAGAACATCCCACTGCATCAAAGTAGGAACAACACCTGACTGACATTAATCACTCTCATTCATCTGAAAAAGCATACGATGCACTTTGATGATTAGTAGGGAATATTCATGTCAATCCTTGTCCTGCAGAGTTGTCACTTGGAGGAAGTGACAGATTAAATATTTAGTAAAACATTAAAATTTTTAATGTCAGTGTACAAGAATTAAGAATTACCATTGTTGGTGTTGAAAATTATTACTAATCTTTTAATTACATGGTCCTGCCTAAAATAACCTTACTTTTTCTAAGTATGTTTTGTTTACATCAGAGATATGTACTTCTTTTTTTTTATTTTATTTTTGCCTCACCAGAATTCTGGTAAAGATATATTTTCCTAGTTCTATTCAGTATCATACAGAGAACCAGTGTGTTATTCAATGTGAATTGCCAAATTGAAATATTGACTTAAAAAAAAAAATCTCTGGAAGATTCCAGATGTTTTGTTCCGCTGAATTGGTTTTGCCTTGGGGATTTTATTTTTCAAGGCAGCTATAACGACAATTCTTTAATTCTTCATGAGCAGATCTTCACATTTTGAAGAGCTGAGAGGACTTTCACACAGGCTGATGCCATAATTCCCACTTTGTGGAACACTGTAGCACTGCGAATGGAATGCTTCTGGCCTTACCAAGTATCTATCAAAGTGTCAGAGGAGAAAAGTTGTCCTGCTAGCACAGCTTCTGCCTGCCCCCTGTGTCACTCAAATGGTACTTTGATCCATGGCATGTGAAAGAAAAGGTTTTTCTCCATCCTTTTTCTCCAAAAGGCATCCTGGACAAACAC
This sequence comes from Corvus brachyrhynchos, assembly GCF_000691975.1. Lineage (NCBI taxonomy): Eukaryota > Metazoa > Chordata > Aves > Passeriformes > Corvidae > Corvus > Corvus brachyrhynchos. The sequence goes on from NW_008239547.1 coordinate 156,951, forward strand.
TCGTTGGCAGTGCCTGGTCTGATCTGCAGACCTGAGACATGAGTTTTACCCATGTCCCAGTTTCACTGTAGCTGGTTGTACATGCAGATTTTCCAAGACACACAATGGCTGTGCCCTGCCATTGTCCTTCCCAGTGGGTGCTCTGAGGTCAAGATGCATCATGGATGTCACCATTGGTCCTAGAGTTGTTAGGGGTATGCTCCTCCTATTTGGAAAACAAGTTTGTTTTCCTTCTCTCAGTCTATATCCAAACTGATAAAGGAAAACCTTAATGGGGGGAAAAAAAGAAAAGAAGGAGAAGATGAGTTAAAAAGTTAAAGGTGAACAAAAAAAGCTGAAATTTGATAAGTGACTTTTGCATCCCATCTTTCAATATGGTATTCAGAGTATTCCATATAGAAGGAAAAACATGACAAATTTGAGGTTGCAACAACTTTTTATGATCTTGATCCACAAACTGTTCTGTTACACCTGTTACTCGATATGCTCTGCATTTATTTAGGTTGTCAGTAGAAGTAAGGGGTTACTTTCATTTTATAATCCAAGAAATCTAGCATTGCCCAACATTTAGCACACTGTCCTTGTTTGGTGTTATGGAGGGTTGTAACTGTTGTCCATAGTCTTCCTAGAATTTTTTGCAACTGTGATTATTTCTCTTTGAAGCTTTTCTTTTCCAAAATATTACAGTTGCCTCAACTCTGAGATGGGAACAATCCAGAGACCTATAAAATGTGATTAAAAAAAAGGTATAACAAGGTTTGAGACAAAACAACTAAGTTGCTTGAAATGCTAATGGTCTTATCAAGTGGCTTTGATGCTTATTATTACTTAGCAACAGAACTGAAGGAAAAAAGTGTAATCCAAGCAATCAAAATTGTATCCCTTAAGCTACCTAAAACCCAAAATCAAACAAAGGTGGATTATGAGAGGAAATGAAGAAGAAATGTATGCATTTGAGGAGAAAGAAGGGCTGGGAGGGCTGGGAAATGAAGAGAGGATGAAGTAGTACAAAGTACCTAATGAATTATCTTCTACAATGAGGAGCTGTTTTATTTCTGTCTTCTAATCAGTAAGGATAACGTATGAGATGAAGATGTATTTTTTAAGAACCTAAGTACATAAAAGCATATTTGATAGAAATACTATCATAGGAACGTAAAGGGATGCAAATGTCAGAAAAGTTTGCTTGGTTATAAATGAAAGCTGGTTATAATGAAATCTATTAGATTTAATAGTTGTGACAGGATAAACCCAAGGTATAAGAAAGTGAGATACACAGAATAATTCAAAGAAAAACAATAAGTTATTCTTTACTTCCCGTTATGGATTTCCAAAATAAGTGGGTTTAAAGTATAACTTCATCTTTTTTAACCAGCAATTTAATTGTCATTCCTTCCAATGTGTACCCACTTGAAACAAAATCCTGTCTCCAGGTGAATTACCAGTCACGTTTTATCAAAGCATCTTTTAAACTTTTCTCAATTCAGCACTTAGAGTAGTTAAGAAAGAATAGTCTTACTATTTAAGAATTTTACTTCTAGAAACATTGCAAGTGCTGGTACCCATGGCAGGGGGAGGTGTTGATGTCTTTTGATGCTCTTGAGGAATTCACTGAGATTTCAGAATTCCAACAAAATTGGTGCATTTTAAAAAAGGAATTTTATCTGTGGTATACTTTTATTCATCTATTTTTTTCATTAGAATGAATGGGGTTTTTTCTGAAATGCATATTCCTTTTTTATAATGAGGTCAATTTCAGAAATGAAAATTGGGGAAAAGATATTTCAGAGAATGAAAATCATCTAAAACTTTACACAAAGGAGGAAATTAAGGGGGTGACTGGATAGACTTTGTCATAAACCCTTATTATGAAAACCTACTGAGACTAATACAGACTGTAATAAAAGCCTCGAAAACTGAAATATCCCTGTTTCATCTCACTGTTTTCCTTCTTTCTAAAATGCACTGTGGAAATGGAATTGTTTGATTTTTTTAAGTTGGCCTTAAAAGTGAAACCAAATTTTCATGCATGCTGATGTACATATGTTGTATGGTAGTAAATATATATTGCCCGGATCAAATAATTTCTCCAATATGTCATTTGATCAGCTTCAGGTTTCTTTCTGTTTTTTATTGAAGACAGAGACATACTAAATAGCATGCTTGGTTCCCACCATAATATAACACTGACAATTTTGAAATTTTTATTGTATCCTTTTAATGCATTCTTTTCATTGCTGAGAGTCACAAATTTTCATTGAGGACACTGGAATTTGAGTAAGCACATCAGTATCATATTCCTAAGTAAAACTCATCCTGTTGCATGCTTGTCCCTAATTTGTTCCTGCCTTTTGGAACCATTACTCTGCAGATTCTTGCAGTTCAATTGTTTCCTTTTTTGGATGATGTTTCTTCATTTTTGCTACCTCAATTTGCCGAAAAACTCAGAATCCCATAGCGTGCATCCTGCAGCATCCTTCAGTTTAATGATGAAGGATAAATTTTGAGTTTTAAATTTCTTCCTACATTGAAATTTTTTCTATTTGTCTCAGAGCTATTCTAGGAAGACTTAATAGTTTTGGAATTATATGTTTAATGCAGAGCTTCAGTGTTCAGATAATTAGCAGCAATTTACTAAATGCAACAGTATTACTAACCACAAGAATTATTTAATAGGAGCAACAAATTTTCAAAACACTAGCTAAAGGCAGAATAATAAATAACTACTTCTCTGCCCAGATTTTCCTACATTATTAACAACATGTACAAATATTTTGTTTGGTTTGTTTGCATACACTTATCAACCTCACATTTAAAATGCAGAGTATGTGCCTTTCTCTAGAATAAGGTAGCTGATTTATTTTAACTATTAACTATATTTTAACTATAGCTGCTGTTATAAAGCACCACTGAGCTGTTTGTATTGAATTGTTATCAGACTGGTGATTGACAGGTGTGCCAGAGGACACATATGCTTGTTCAGAACTCGCATCTTCATGGCCTTATTGGCTGCTCTCATTTTTCTTCGTGTCACTGTGAAGGAAAAACAGAGAGAGAAAAGAGGAAACAAGGAAACAAAGAAAATAGGGGAGAGGATCGGAAAGAAAATGTTAACTTGAATTTTAAGTCTTGGATGAACAAATCTTGACTTCAGTTCATTTTTAATTCATTTAAATACATTTGATAATTTCATACTCTCTGACCATTTAGCTCATGTAGAGCTTTTTTTGCTTGAATAAAAAGTAAGGTCAAACTCTGTAGGGTTAATTTACTGTTTTAAACTAAAACAATAGTGTTTTAGGAATTTTTAAGAGAAAATTAGTGAGAAATGAAAAAAAAAGAAACTCTCTCGTGTACTTTGAATAAACCTTCAGGTGAAGAAGATAAAATAATCACTTTTTTTTTTTTAAGAGTTTTTGCTATACAGCATCAGTCTTGAGTTTTATTGTATTTTAATGTGCTTTTGTTTCAAGCTACTTATGAGAAAATTAAGCCTAGGAAGTGAGATCTTTAAATTAAGCAAGTATTCTGTGTACTGCAGTGCAGAGGTAACAACAGCCCAAATTGAGGTGTTCAGACCCTTCTCCAAATAGGACTCACTCTCAAGCAATGAAACCGAAATAAGTAGATAGATGATATTAGAATTGTCAGCAAAGATATTAATTGTTCTGTGACTTGGAGAAATACAAATTCATTAAAAGGTCTTTAAATTATGGACAAATAAAGGAAAGCTGTGACTCTTCTTCCTACTGCCTCCTGTTTCTTTGATGTGCACGTGAAGCTCAGTACTGCACTCCACTCCTTGTTGAAAAAAGGAGGAAGCATGGAAGTAATGCACCTCATCATGGAATAATTCAGTTTTAAACTACTTGGTCAGCCATGAAAAGTTATTAATAATGTTTCTACACCAAGGAAAATAAAACTTCATTAAAACCAGATTTATTAATTAACTTCATTTGCACATCATGAAAATACATTTCATTCTAAACCAAGAAGAAATGCCTGAAAAGTAAACTGTCCTCCTGAAATACTCCTGTAAAACAGAGGGATAACAGTGCATCCAAAACTAGAGAAAAGAACAATGACAGTTAAGGTCACATTATGCTCATTCTATACTATTTTTCTGTGCTTTGCATAACATATATCATGTTTAAAAGATTCTGGATCATCAAAGCTTGTCAGGAAGATATGGTTTTCAAAGTAACCTGAATGCAGAGATGTTTTTTCTAATTTTTTAAAAAGAGTATGTAAAAAGAGTTTTACTTCTCTCAAAGGTCTGAAAGGTTCTGCAGTAAGGGAAGTCTTTTGATACAGTGAATCTTGAAAGTATTCTTAAGGTATTAATAACAAACAGTTAATTGTTTTTTGATGAATCATTTGAAAATATGCTGTCTGATTAAAAAGGCCTCATGTATATTTGATTCGAAGAGTCCAGGAATATTTAACAAATGCTTTCATTGCCTCCATCCATTTGGTAAGCTCTGCTTCATTTCCTGTGGCTCTGCTGAAATAAATATCTGATGGGAAGGAACCAGGGAAATATTTTGAACCTAGCTCAGAATATGAATAGGAGAGGTGCAGATCAAGAACAAAATCTGTGTTTCATTTCTGTTTCACTGCAGATGCAACTAGGAAGATTGTCTCACAGAAGAATCTTTATAATTGCATCTGGAATACTTACTGTATTGCTCTGAAAGAAAGTGTATTCACAGGAAGTTTCTTTGCAATATCTTGTAAGGGAAAATCACACACTCCTTGTGAATGCTTTGGTGTCAGTTCCTAATATTGTTCTGACTCTGTTAGAAATGTAGCCTTGAGAATAATGGTTGTCTCTCATGGATAGAAAAATATTAAACTCAGCCACAAAATAAAAGGAATTCTAAGACAGAAAGAAATCCTTCCCCTCCTTTATTCTTACTATCCCCAGGTGAATTAATGAGGATATTGAGCCTTGTAAGTTGTACCTTCCCCCTTGAAGTGCTCGAAAGAGAAGCTATAAACACTTTAGATCATCCTTCAGATGAAGACAAGCATGAGAAAGATTCTGAATTACAATGGAATGAAATCATTAAGAAATAACTCCCCTCAGACCATCAGAAAGCAGATAAAAATTCTCTGAATATGAATACAAATTTTCTGATAAGTCTAGGCATATAGACCTACAGACCTAAACAGGTTGTGGCCTTCTTAGAAGTAATTCTGCCATTTTCAGAGAGTGTTTATTACTCAGCGTGATGTGCCAGTGGAAGACTAGGACCCACTGCCACAAATCAATGTAAAAATATGCCCTTTACTGTCAGGTTTCACTTAATGATGGCTCCTCACCTCAGCCTGACCTTTCACTATCTTCAACCCACAGAGGGCAGTGATGTGTAATTAATAATAACTTTTCAGAGCCTTAAATGAAAACACCATCTGTTTTTAGCAATCTTGGTGTGTATTTTTGGGAAGAACTGACAATTTTTTTTACGTGATCTGTCAATAATATTGAAGTCTCAGAATTTCTCAAGTTGAGTTTAGGGAATTAAAAAGTACAGAATTACAAAATGGGTTGTAAAATTTATGTTCTGGGGAACTTTCCAGATCTTTTTTGTAGTGGTATTTCCCAGTAATAGTCTGCACTAATAAATAGTAGACCATATACTGGGAAGAAATAATTCTAAAGGATAAATACATATGCGAAACTAGGATGTGTTCTATTGTACCCCGTAGTCCAGTCATCCTGTTGGTATGACCAACAATCCTCTTTAACTGTTTCTGCCTGCATAAAGCCTACATGCAGCTAAAACTCCTGAGGGTTAGCAGGAAAATTAGATTTCTGCCCTGACCAACAGCCAGCACAGTCAACCCACAAACATACAGACAGGACTGTCCACCAAACCCACAGATCTGAGCCACCTTTTATCAGCCTGTCAGAGCACAAAGTTCAACTGGGCCTTTTGCCGCCAACCAGCCCAGGCTGACAAGCAATCTACACTAACTATGAGTAGGTGTCAGCAAAAGAATAACCTCTTAAAAGCAGAAAAATAAGGTGATACTGGCCTCCAGCCTCCTCTACGCTAAGCTTATTTCTGCTTGTCATCTATCTCTTTTACATATGTTTCCTTTACATTAGTATATGTATACCAGAGTGAAAAAGATGGAAGGATTTCTGGATGCAATGGGCAGGTCAAAGCACAGAATAATTTTTCCATACCCCCGCAGGCCATATTTTTGTTTTAGAAGCAAACACATTCCAAAGATATGAAAGAAGTGCCAAAGCACAAGACAGATTAGAAGGTTGGAGAATACAGAAAACAAAACAATAATTCATGAAATGGAATTTGCAAAGCTTACAAGCAATGATCCTCTCATGCCAAGCATGTATCCAGAAATGTATAGCTTACAGCCCTGAGCCAAGCCAGCTTCACTCTCTGGGCCTGGGGAGAGGAGGAAAGCCAAGTTTACTGCTTGTCTCTCCCTTTGCCACCTCCTCTTGGATGTCTGATGCAGACAACGTGTAGAGCTTATGACTTTGAAAGGACTTTGCACTCTGGATTGGAACAGCTTTCATACAGTTATGCAGTGGATGGGGATGCTTTTGATTTTCATATGTAGAGCCGTAGCTGAGCAGCTGAAAAATCAGCCTTTCATGCTTTTTGAAGTGCTACTATTGTATAGGAACTCCATCTGTGGAACCCAGGCAAGAATAGAAATGTCTCTTCTGCTTTTTATTTGTGTGCTCACATTCACTAATTTGTGAAGTGCAAGGAGACTGCCATAAAGTTTCCATCTGCAAAAATTCTTCTTAACAAAAAATATTTCTGTGTCTCACTGTATAAAAAATACCCCAGTGCCTATAATTGCATAAAGATTTGATACGTTATGGCTATGATACCATATACAAATTGATTGCTACAACATTTTTATGTGGTTATTTCTAAAGAAATATGTGATCCCTATCACTTGTAACTGTAGCATTCTTTACTCAAAAATCGATGTGATAAACACGTTAGTCTGAACAGAATGTCATGTAATGAAATATAATGTGAAATCAATCAAGATCTGGCTAGCAGCAGACATGAGGCTCGTACTCTGGTTAACTGTGCAACAAATAACACACCCAGATTTTATATAAATGCTTATCTCTGTGTATTTTGAAAAGCTCCACCTATCTCCATACATCCAAACTTAAATACATCTAATTTTATAATAGTTTTGGGGCTTAATGTTCAGATAGATACAAACTTTGAATTTTTCTATCGTGCTCAAATGCATGAATGTAAGGCAAGTCCCTTATCATTTAGCATTGTTATTATCTATTTCATTTTAAGTTTCCTAAATTCACCACTAATACACAGCACTGAGCTACTTTTGTAAAATTAATCAGTGATTTATTATAAATAATATTTGTGAAAATTATTTGTATTCCAAACAGTTCTCAAGTTCAGAGAGAAAAGGGTCCTTATACAACAAATGGATTAAATGTTTAAAAGTGCATCTTTTCTAAGTTTTGGAGTTGTATTCTATGTTGGAGAATACAACAGACCAAGTGTAACTCACAACCATAAATTTTATTTATGTCATGAATAGGTGGAAGATGTTTGCAGACTAAAAAACTACCCTAATAATAAGAAACACTCTCTTGGATGTTATTCAAAAATATCAGAATCAATGGAATAGACATAGCTGAGTTATTGAAATAAGTTGTTGACTACATATTTGATGAACAGGTATAATAGGAGTAAGTTTAAAATTTGCCACTCTGTTTTACCACTTTTGAAATCAGCTTCAATTACTGTATCTACTTTTTTTGAGCACAGTGTTAATAATGAGTCCTCTAAGCTGTGCTTCTACACTGAAGTGTACATAGAAGTTTTACAAAAGGTCTTACTCTCATTCTGATTCCAGTCTACCTTAACTGCATTGACTGTAGGCCCAAAAGGGGTTTCTTCGCTGGGAGGGTAGTCAGTTCCTGGAACAGGCTCCCCAGGGAAGTGGTCACAGCACAAAGCATGCCTGAATTCAAGGAGCATCTGGATGATGCTCTTGATCATGGTTTAGTTTTAAGTACTTCTGCAAGAAGCAAGGAGTTGGATTTGAAAATCATCACAGGTCCCTTTGAACTTGAGACAATCTATGGTGCTATGACTCTTTTAAAAGAATGGACCCCTGATGTGACGGCACATAGAGTCAGGAGTCTCACTGGGAGAAATACTTTTAGAAAATCATAACCAGTAGTCATCAACTCTGGAATTAGTGGTGCAAAGCACCACTAAGGTCCTGTTACATTATTTTCACTGTAGTGGACTATGCCATTGGCTTTAAACAAATGAGACATAACTGAAGAAGCAATGCCTAAACTTGTGTCTGTAGGTCCTTGTGTCTGTAGGTGCTTGTGTGCTCAAACATCATGACTTATAAAGGGCTGCTATCACCACTGGTCTAACATCACTAGTTATGTGCAGAAATAGAGTTATCCAGCTGGATACCTACAACTTTACATGAAGTTAGGGAAATTCATCCCTGTTTTTCTTTCCTGTTTAGCATTTTAAAGTAAAGTTGTCATTGTTTTCAAAACTTCCTTTACTGTTCATTATGATTTTCCAGAATACCCTTGCCAAGCCACACAAGTGTCTCTATGCTTTGTTAGGTCTGAGGACCTCCTTCTAAAAGATATCAACAATGCTATGAGTTCCCTGATTCACAAACAACAAATGTAATATTTGTGTGCATGCTTGTCTGCCCTTTCTTATTCAGAATACCATATCTACAGCACCAAGATTCATTTTCCCATCATAAATATGCATAAGACAACCTTATTAACATAAATCTGATCTAACAGGTTCACCACGGATAAAGAAATGTAATTAATTTTCTTCCCTGCCTATTTTACTGCTGTCTCTATTTTTCTTAGATTTTGCTTGTTCATGTACTACAGTCTTAGAACCTTTGTTATGCATTATATTTAGCTGTTTGATGCATCTCACAGTGTTTTTCTTAAAGCCTAGCTAGAGTACTAATGGCTTTTGCTAAGAAAAGAGTAGAAAAAAAAATCCTATTTACAGTTTGGATGGTTAGTCAGACACTCATAAAGAAAAATAGATTTAGACATATACAAAACTTTTGCAAATATTTCCTTGTGATGTCATTGTATAGATGTGTCATTCCTTCACAGCAAGGAAAATTGATGCACCTGCATTCTAACACTACTATGATAAAATGAAACATGTTCTTTGCTGATGACTTGCCAGATAGGTAGTATGATAGGAGGTCTAAAGAAAAGCTTTAAAATATATCAGTGTACTTGAAAGTCAGAGTACTCTTATTTACCTTCAAATAAGCTATACTAAATCTATGCTTATCGCATATTGGTTAGTTTTTTCCCCCTTTATCACCATTGTCACAACTTTTTAAAGATAGATAGATACAATTTAAAATGGTAGAGTAGCCTTGCATCTAGTAGTATATTCTAAAAACAAAGAACAGTTTTGTATAAAGATAAATACAACTCTAACAAAATGGGTGGTTTTGCATTTCAATCACACACAAGGTAATTTCTCTACTGAGACTCTACTATTGATGGTTGTTATTTGCACAGTGCTCCTCTAATTTCACTACCTTTCCTATTATCCTAGCAAAGCACCTGTTTGCCAGTTCTTGACACAACTGCATGGGTGTCTTCCAGATTTCTCTCCATTTTGTTTGGGTTTGTTTTTTTCCCCCAAAGCTTGTGTTTGATAATCCATATTTACATGTATCTTACTATATATTGTTTATTCAAATTTCAGACTGATGATGGGATTGTGAAAATATGGAGTGAATCAGGAAATCATGGTGACAAGTGGAACAATGTCAAGTTACACTTGGGGAAGCTAAGGAATTTTGAAATAATCTTTGAAGGCATTCGTACCAGAGACCTGGGAGGAGGAGCAGCGATAGATGACATAGAGTTCAACAACTGCTCCACAAGTAAGTTCATGAGGGAGGTTTCTAGAAGGATGCTACATGAGATGTAGGAAGTTCTTGTTTGTTTTTAAATACATCATCATTTTACTGTTTTCATCATAATTTCACTGCTCATAAAATCAGTTATGAATAAATTGTTTTCACTCCTATAACTTTAATACTCTTTTCTGCACATGCAGTCATGCAGTGTTCTCACACTAAGTTATGGCAGATAAATCCAAGAAATTACTAAGGTTTTGTTTCCTTTATTTATTTTGTTTTGAGTAAGAACTTTCCTTCTTTAATACACTGGTAAGTTATTGAGTCTTTGATGTTGTATATAACCATTTCATACAAACTGTGTCACATTATATAATATGAAACCTTTGGCCTCTGTGTTTTCTTATAAAGACTCTTGCCATAAAAATAAGTGGAGGCTACAGATGAACCTTTATCAATATTCTTTTTCCGAGTTCAGTTGAAGTGTTAAGGCCAGCAAAATAAAATTTTGACTCCTTCACAGAATACTCTATTTAATTCATATCTCTATGAACATAGGCTAAAATGGGAACGAATTTTGCCTTTATTAAAAACAACAAATGCAACAACAAAAACAAAGCCAAACAAAACAAACCACCAAACAAACAGTAACAAAAAAACTCCCCAAACCCAAGATAAATACTGAGTAGATAAATCATGGCTTCTCTCAGGAAAGTGTGTGGTCTTTCTATCTTGTAGGAAACAGTGTGACAGAATATAAGTGATTTTTTTGATTGAGGTGATCATATCTGATGGCACATATCAACACTGAATTAGTTTTGTGGAAGTTGTTTGAGCAAGCTCTACTCTCCTGCCATAGACTGGATGCCCATTATCAATGCAAGTATGAAAAATGAACTTCTGAAGAACATCTCTTGATTTAGTTTCATCTAAAAAATGAAGAGTTTGATTCAGAAATTGTTATATAATTCAAAGAATGGAAACTGGATACAATCTGGGACCTTCTTCAGAACTGCACTTTAATAAAACTCTAAGGCAGCTGTACTCTTTAAAAGCTCTACCAAGCTCATAAGCATTAGTGATCCCCTTATCTTTTTTCGAAGGGTTTCATTATCCCCATTGTTGTGCATGCAATTGTTCTCCAAAAAACAAGGGTAGATAGGTAAGGATGCCCTGGTAAGAGATGGTAGGTCAATATCTCCCTATCATCTTGAATAAAAAAGTGGATGCTGGTCTCTCTTTTAATGTGTTGTCAGTTGTGTTCACATGTATTAGTTCATACCAGTGGGGTCTAGTTAAACCACATTTTTTGGATTATGTTCTGTTTTGGGGCTACAACAAATTAGACACTTCATTTCAGTCAGATTCATGAAGATATTCAGCAAATAAAAATAGTAGAGTTTTTTTTTTTTTGAGGAAGAAGTAATATCTCTGTTAAGTTCATAAAGATGGTATCAACTGATACAGTGGGGATACTGTAACATGATGTACCAAACAAGGAGTCCCATGGAAAAGAAATATCTATGGACCGATTCTTGCTAGATGTTTCAGAGATGTTTATTTCTCCAGCCCCATGGCCGGGGCTCTGCCGAGGAACTGAGGCAATCATGGGACCTGAGGGTCCCTGCCCGCACAGGGAACACAAAACAACCAATGGGGAACGAGGCTGAGCAGGGGCAGGGAAACCCTGTGTCTCCCTCCCAGGGCCCCTCTCCCAGGGCTACATGGCAGGGGGAGGAGACCCCGACAACCCACATATCTTAATACAGTGTAAAAATATTTCTTCTTACTCTTAAGTCCACATATTGCATTATAATCTGAAAAATGTAATCATATAAGCATAACTGGAAATATCCCAGAGTTGTCATTGCAAGGAAAGAAATTGTTTCAATAGGGATTTGGAAAGCTGTCATATGAAGGATCCTCAATCTCTTAAAATGTTAAGATTGCTGAAATTTACATTGGTTTTAGTCTATGACCCTACAAATCTGAATGTTAACAGTGTTTTATAACCAGTCTTGCATTAAAATACTTTTGCAGTGAAACAGTTCAGAAAGTAACTTGGTTTATTATTTTATAGCAAGTATTTGTTTTACAGCGCTGCTTCAGCAAGAAGCTCTGTTGGGAAAGCAGTTGCACCAAGTGCTCCAACTACTTTCAAGTACAGTTTTGGCATGGTCATATTCCTGTGTATTTTGCAGATAATTATGTTTTATGAAGATGTATGATTCAGAGGAGGCTTTTTTCATAGAAGTTTGAAATGTACAATTGAAGCTCAATATGCACACAAACTTTTTAAAGATTGGTTTAGGAAAGTTGGAGACCCAAGATGGTAATCCTTTGTAGAGCTGTCACTTGCATGGTCATTGCTTTTGCACTCTAATAGTGTCTTTGTACACTCAGGAATCATTTCCTTACAGCATCTCTGGTAGTGTATGCTAGGTACAGCAGGGTTATCACTAAAGTTTAGGTGTATGTATCCTATGGGAGTGTGTTT
>NW_008239547.1:169409-292785 GCF_000691975.1 Corvus brachyrhynchos
TCTTCATGCATGTTTGTAAAAAAAGCAAAACAAACAAACAAAACCTCAAAAAACAGCTCATACCCACCACACCTCACCCCACCTCTACCCCCTGATTTTCTTATCTGTAGGAGAATACTTAGGCTCAAACCAAAATTAAAAGGGGATCATTTAGCGCCTTTCACATCAGCTCTGTATATGATTTTTTTGCCTTCTACTCCACAAGTTGATGCCTGCTTGCTTAATGTTCTCAACACTTTTGGAATGCTGACCTTCCTTTTGGCATGATGACATGAAGGAGCTTGGTCTGACCTTTCTCATTCTTGTTGTTATTGATTCTTTACCTTTGTAGAACAAACAAGCAAAATACTTTTTGCCAGTTTTTCAAAAATAACATTTCCCACCAAGCCTGGGGCATTCAGGATAGAGAAAGCATGTCATGTAGATCGCATTTTTTGCAGCACAGGGTTCACAGTTTTATTGTGTCTGTTGTAACAAAGCTAAAAGTCAGCAAACACAATCTCACTGTGGCCAAACTCAAAAAAAAGAGTAGCATACAAAGATGGGGAACAGGGGCTTCTTACCAACAAAATTACTTGATTTACAGCACTTACCCATGTACTGTGTTGGTAGATGTAGAATTGCTGGGCTAGACACACTACAAGGGTCCTCTAGGACAACTGAGGCCATATTTGTGTTTTCTACTTGATCTTATTTTGCTGAACTAAAATCTTATATATTATGGGTATCCTGGATGTTTTAATTACATAATCAGTGGAATATACCATGCACAGAAAAAAACGGGAGATTGAAAATAATTAAAACTTGAAAACAGGTTTAAAATAAACAGAATGGATTTGAAATGAGAATGCCTTAAATTGCACAGGGAAAAAACGGAATATTTAGCTGCTTCTCAGCAGACAGCATTTAGTGGTGAAAAACAGTGTAAGAGCAATTCTGGAGCTTTCAAATATTTTGGGATAGCCTCCTCCTCACAGACTGTCCTTTTGGAAGCTACTGAATGGTATTCCTGGAATATGGTTTACAGTCAGCACAACAAAATAATTGCCTCTTTGCAGAAATTATGCACTCGAGTCAGCAAAAAGGAAGAGACAGGCAGCCCATGCGATATTTTTGATATGTGAATATTAGATCTGCTTTCTGCAGTACAGTAATATTCAATGGTTGTATCACTGCTTAATATACCTAAATACTTTTTTTATTTTACATGTATTTTCCTTCAGCTTGCTTCCATACAGTGTTTTATAGGCTGTACACATCATAAGAGTATCTGCACTGAGGTGGATTCTTTGATCTTCACTTACATAGCTGTGATTTACATAGCTCCTTTTATATGAGGATTTTCAACTGATCACAGAGAATCTTTTCAGTATTTCCTTTTAAAAATTAATTTGTCGACAGCTTCTATATCAGTAGAATACTACAAATTACTCTATTTAGTATGATCTGGGCTTCTGGGGCCCCTTCCTCCAAGGCTCATTTTCCTCAGGTCTCACTAATTTCTATGAAAATGAAGGACAAGAAACAACTGTGGGTTTGTTGGAAATATGAGCTCTAGGAAATATTGTCAAAGATGGAGAAAAACAAAGATATAAAAGAGTCTTATCAGTTGGTTTTGAGAGGGTAAGCTATGTTCTGATAATAAAAATAAATTAAATTTCAAATCTGATACATTTTATTTTACAGGTTAAAATAAAAAATCTGAAAAATAGTGAAGTCACATCACAGCTGGAAAAAATTGTTCTTAATATTAAATTAACTGATGTATTGTTATTTTTTTCACCTTCTTGTACAATAATTCTTTATACAACTTTACTGAAACTATGTAACCTGAATGGAGTTTACTGTCATCTTTTCTTGTGCTTTTTAATAATTGACTTTGACCATGCATGAGGTTATTTGCAGGCTGGAAAAAAATGTCTCAATTTTCACCTTAATAAAAAGGTAAAATACCTATGATGGTCATACAGAATAAACTCTAATGATAATTTTTTTTGACACTTATGACATTTAACTTCATGATAATGTGGTCTGCTATCATTAAAGAGCACTTCAAACATTATTGATTTGCTTTCCCAGCTCATGGCTCACTGTCATATAAGAGTGAATCAAGAGCACAACTTGTCAGACATGCTCTTGACAGAAGTCTGAATTTTGTGCATCTGTAATTTTAAAGAAAAGGAATTTTGTACTCCCAGATACACAGCAGCAAGCATGGACATGAACATGATTCAGTCACATCATATATACTGGCATCCCAGGGCACCACCTCAAAAACTAACAAGGAAAGGTAAAATAAAATAAGAGAATCGTAACTCTGAATTAATTTGACAGAAATTTCTAGAATATTTTGTTATTTAGTTGATTTATATAATTTTTCATAGCCTGGGAATTCAGTACCATAGAAGTCCTGGAATAAGAAAGAACCATTACAGCTCCAGTGATTTTTGTCAGTTGACTGGGATCAGACTCCACAACCTTTTCTTCTTTAAGGTAAATAGGATAGTGGAATTACAATTATATTTAGTTTTTAAAAGAAAGAAAAGTAAAAATTCCACAATCTATTAATAGGAAATTTCTTCACCAAATTGAGCAGAACAGATATTTTCCTTAAAATATAAAAAAGCTTGATTTCCTTGCGGTAAACTTTTTCTTTCCCTTTCTCCTCATATATTTGTATTCCTCCTCACCTACTGTTTATGGCAAAGACCATAGGTGAAGGTACTGAAATCCTTTGAACAACTTTGCTTCCATGCTCTCATAAACAAGAAGCTTTGAAAGTCTCAACAGAAAAATCCTTTCTCATTAGAATTCCATCCTAGCTTTGCAGATCAGAGAGACAATAACTAAAACATCCCAGTGTTTGTGTACGTAGGCCAGCTTTTTTTTATTTTTCAAACAAGCCAGTGTTTCCTTTGAATCCTCAGCTATGTATCACACAAAGCTTTATGTTTAATGGAGAATTTAGTCCCTTCTTCTCAAACACTTGAGAGAAGTTCAAACTCTTATAATAGAAGTATTCAGTACAAATCTGGCCCTGAATTAAGAGGGAAGGGAGTTCAGACAGAGAAAGCTGCCAGACCTAAATTAGTTACTAAAGATATTCACTGGCGTTCAGACAGAATGTATGTCCAGTTTTTTAATTTTCTTTTCTTCCCCCCTTCAAATATTTTAATGATTCACAATGTCTTTCACTTGTTTTTGTAAATAGGTCAGTGTCACGGTATTCTGACATGGAGCACTGGGATCACATGACCTGTCTAAAACATCTCAGTAAATGTGCTGAAATGAATAGTAAAATTCTTAATTGTTAGTCTAATATTTGGATTTTGCCTTTAGAAGGAAATTATTCTTCAATTTCATCATGAGCTGTCAATTGAAAATTTTCTGCTACGTATTGAATCTCCTTCATTACAGAGAAAAAAAGCTCATTTTGAGAAGTCTAGAAATTTTGGTAGCTTTATCTTAATTTGGCTTAGTGTAACATACATTAACATGAATGTACTTTATAATTTGAGGGAAAATTTTACTGAACTCAGATACACCAGCAGAGGGTACAGATGTGCACAATTTGGTTCTAGACAAGAAATAATCTCCCTTTTGGCAATGTGAAGATCAGCCATAGCTGCCTTTCAGAGGGCATCCCCAATGCCCTTGTAGGAAGGACTTAGTGGGGAAGGCAACGCGCTCAGGACAGATGAGGAGGAAATACAGGCTCCCTCATCCCAGCTTGCCAGGGCTGCCAGTTACACTGGGTGAAGATGTGAATTCTTGCACAAGTCAGAATGCTTGAACAGCTTTGAATATTAAGACTTTCTAGAAATGTTTGAAAAATATAAATTAATTTTTACAAAAGGGGCAAATATGATACGGTCTGGATTCAGGGAATGAATTGCATTTGACAACCTTCTTGAAAAAAATTTTAAAAATGGAATAAAGGGAAATATGGCACCAGCTTGAAAACCACAGAATTGTGTAGGTTTTACTGCACTGTTTAGAAGTCATTGACATACCTGTAAACTAGGATTTCTGTTTCTGCTTATGTAAAAAAATGTATGAGCTTAACCAAAATATTTGTTCCCCATCTTTTTGCAACTCTCAGAGATGTATTAGGAATATGCACGAGAGCATTTGCCACAGATTTTGAATATGAGAAACAATTAATAACTTTTACCTCATTTTTCATGAAGAGACCTCAGCGCCATTTTAAGTTTCTGTTTATCTCATGGGAAACTGTTGAAGAAGATTTGCTGACTCCAAAGATAATTTGATTTGCTAGCATATGGCTGTAAACCGGTGTTTTCAGCACAAAATTAAAATCTCATCATTTTGACATTTACGTCACGTTTTGTTTACTCTTCTATTCAGTGGTAGATTTCTTGACTCCACCTATTTCAAATGAGCCACAGGAGAAGGCTTTTTATGGCTAGTAAAATATACAGGGTAGAGGTGAATGGACCTTATATCTTTTTTCTAACCTTATAATCTTTGTCTGTAAAGATGGTACTAGAATAATGACCACTGTCCCAGCCCAAGGTCATTTTCATATCAAATTACTCTAGAAGGTAGGCACCCGTCCAGTACAGCCAAACTGCATAAAACCCATCATACACCTTGGTGAAAGGTGACATCCAAGATGAATTTCACATCTAACAGCAATTCTGCGGAGACAGGGAGAGCACTCAGCTGAGGAAGTGTCTCCTTGTTGCAGATAATTGCAGATTGCTCTGTGTGCTCTATTCCATTGGTCTGTCACAACAACCCCTGTGGACCACATAAGGACAAAATAAAAATAAAATATTCATATGAGATGCTTCTAAGATATCTGTGATAACTGGAGAGTGCTGTGATTGAGTGGCTTTGATTGATTCTGCATCACAGTGGAAGCAACAGTTTGACAGTCACTTTGTAGTGTAAATATCATTGAAAAGCTCCAAGAATAATCTATTCATCTGAACTTTCTGAGGTACAATCTAAGTCTACACTGGAATTAGCATAGAGGAGAGACAGGGAGGGGGAAAAGGACCGAGAAGTAGAGATCACATGTCAAATTGTTTCAGGAGATACTTTTATCTGGTTGAACACGTTCCTAATTACTGGGAAATAGAATTTTCTGCAAAAGCATGTCATAATTTTTTACCTTATGTCCTCTTCTCCCTTTCTTTTACCACCTGCAGATTCCAAAGAGATAGAGCCTAAAACAGCCAGACCCTCATTCATTGCTCAGCCCTCAGTGCTTCTCCCTCATGTCTCCTTTGGTATTAAGCAAACTATGGTAGATCCCTGTATGAGTGCTATGAGTACGAGATCCTTATCCTGCTGATATGCTCTAAGCCAAAGCTGGTCTCTCAGTCTTTATCAAATATAAAAGCTTCTGTCCTTGTCTCCTGTGGATTTATATACTCCATGATATCAGCACTGGAAGTTAAAGACAATTTTCTTATCTTTTGTATTGCTTGAGCCAGAGCCAATTCTACATTTCCAGAACTATGAATAATTTTTTTATTCTTCCAGGTTATCTGGGGGCCTTAAGCACAGTACTGCTTGCTTTGAACAGCTTTGGGAAGTGCTTTGGCAGAATTTTGTATCTACAGGTCAGAGTCTCTCCTGAGAGTCAATATAATTTGTTAGATCTAGTGTTTATCTTGGAGTCAAAACATATCTTTGAATTAAATATGGCCTTTTGAGTGATAGATTCCATGAGGAGAATTCTCTATGGTTTTAGAATTATAAAAGAACCTTATTTGAAATTATATCTAGCTTGCTTGAGTAGAAACTTTTCATCTAGTTTTCTTTGCAATAGATTTCCAAGGTCATCCATGGAGACAATCGTTATTGATGGGTTTGCTAATACAATTCTAGTGTTCTATAAAAAGTCATGCAGAAAAGAGTACTGAACAATTTAGGTAAGCAAGAAAAAGCTTGATGAAAATTGTATTTCATAATTTCTGAATCTCAGAGTACAGTTGAGTAATGAAACCTTCCAAGACTGTGTATTTCACAAATTCCAATTTAAACAAAGGGTGAAACTTGCAAATTAAATTTCCTTTAATTGAATAATATTTTCAACAAGATATTTTAATTATTTTTTTTATAGCTCAAGTACTGTGAAAGAGGGGAGAGAAGTGGGATAAGTACTTCCACTAAGCAAAACGATTTAAACAACAAAAAATAGAAAGAGGTGAATTTTCAACATTAATTTGAAAACATTTCTACTCAGGAAGGACTGTAATTTCTAAAAAGACAAATAGTGGGAAAAAAGTCTAATTTCCTTTGAATATGCATTTTATGTTTCATTTCACACTGCTGACATGGTGGTGCTGTACATGCATGGAGTGAGCACGTGTGTTCCTCTTGGAGAACAGAGATGAGTCTCTTGCTAAACAGCAGCTCAGTGCACTTGACCTTGAGGTACACCTTGCCTTCCAAAACAGCTCAAGGTCTTATTCACTGCAGCCTTTAGGAACCATAATCATTTTGTCACCCTATGCCTTTCAAAAGCACAAAGCGTTGGCCAAACACAGCCTCTGACAACCTATGTCTTTAGTGTTGTAATACTACAGCATCTCTTCCTGTGTGATCAATCACTTCTTTAGTAAGTATTTTAAACATTCACTCTGTGTCACCAAATCTATGATATTTAGTGCTATCTATGAAACTTAAATATTTTTGGCCTTATCCATTTTGTTTCAGACGATACAGATCTATAGCTTCGGACTGATATTTGAGTTGTCTGGTTCTTTCTGTGATTTTAGATGTAATGGATATCACAGGAATATTTAATCTTACAGAGCATTGGTACAAGTAAGCTCTTGTACTCAGAGAGTCAGAGAAATAGTCAGTGACCTGTTGCTGTCCTCTAGTAGCAAACTTAAAGGAAAGAAGACTGGTTTTGTGACTTCTTTCATAGTCAGTCCTTTCCTGGTAATTAAAAAAAAAAAAAAAGTCTTGGTTAATAATGTTTTATTTATCAGCTCTCTCCAAATGAATCTTGTTGTGTCTATAAATTCTATGTCTATTATATGGGTTAGTCTTCCATAGATAACATATACTGGAGATGGGTATAAAATAAATAAAGCTCTAGCTTGTGCTGTATCCACAACAGAGTCACAGTTTATTTGTGGTATGCATGATGAGCATCTGTGTCTTGCATGCTTTCTACATGTATACAAACACACACAGGTTTCCTTGTTAGGGAAGATCTTATCTTTGCTGGTATTCTGAGAATTGCATTGTCCAAAACAAAATATGTAGAAAGGAAAGCAAGTGTATGTAAATGAAAGTTCTGCAGAAACCATCCTTAATATCCTTATTTCATACCATTTAGTGATC
Organism: Corvus brachyrhynchos; assembly: GCF_000691975.1. Taxonomy (NCBI): domain Eukaryota; kingdom Metazoa; phylum Chordata; class Aves; order Passeriformes; family Corvidae; genus Corvus; species Corvus brachyrhynchos. The sequence goes on from NW_008239547.1 coordinate 176,742, forward strand.
CAGAAGCCAAGCCAGTTCTATTGGCTTCTTAAAACTACTTAGAAGATTACATGGCTCTTTGCTGCATCACTACAAAGTTGTACTTAATTGAAAAGTGATATCCTGTATATGCTTTTTCCTTTTCAAGTACTGCCATTTCATTTGGTGAAGGGATTTGCATAACACGAAGTCATTAGTTACTACTTCATCTAAAATATGTCTTGCACTAGTTTCTTGTGGTGTCCTGGCTTTTTGGAAAAGCTGCAGTACTGAGGGGAAACCAAGTAAATAGGCATAATGAAATGTTATAATTTTTCTGTACCACAAATACAGTTTGTTGGGTTGGGTTTTTTTAACTTAAAAGAATTAAATCCCCAAGTATTTAATGTAAGGGAAGAAATTGATTTATAAGGATATGTGCTGCTGCCAGATAACTTTGACCTATGAGAAAAGAAATGGTTTAATTGGTCTACTGATTCTTATTAATCTACGTATTTCTATGCTGATCTGAAGGCTGGTTGTTATCATAAGCCATTCAATTCTTATCTGTGTTTGTATTTTATATTCTGTATTCTTTTATTTTGGTTTGGGTTGACTTTTCTGCTGCCTATAATGATTTTTTTTTTTTCTGGGAAAGGAACGGATTGTTGTTTTTTGACCTGCAGCATATCTATATAGTATTCAGATCCCACAGATTTTTGGAATGAGTAACTGGAGGAGAAGAAAGAGCAAAACATAATGTTTAAATGTCCTCTCTTTTTTTCTTATTCAAAGCAGTTTCTAACATATTTTCCCATATGTTCTTCAGTATATTTTTTTCTGATTAAATTGATTTTTTTTATATTATATTTGAAGAATGTCTTGTAAAAATGAAACTTCTAAGCTGCAACTTCTGTGTGAACTTGTCTTTGGGTTTGCTGACACTGAAGTTGCGTTTTATGGTTAAACTGCACTGTATTTCTTGTTTCGATTTATTTTTTAGCTGGTGTAGGAGTTTTGGCCAGAATGAGTGTACTATGGAAAGTTGATTTTTTATGCCATAATTCCAAATAGAGTTTAGAACATTTGGTTACACTGTGCTAATTACAGTCTGATAATTTGAAGAGGGATTTTATTTCTCTCTGTCAAAGACTGTGGCAGAAACTCCATCATTATCATAAATTTAATCTGGTATCCCTAAAATTACATGTAAACAAGGTCTTACTCCAAAAGGATAAAATTCATAGATACATAAATAGTGTTTGGACTTCATGACATTCACACCTCTTGAGATAAAAGAATCACAGGTTTTATTTTAGGATAACCAAAGAGATTAATAATATTATTAAATGCTGGTTTATGGTATGTTTGAAGTATTATATAGTTGCTTGTTTTTTAAAAAAAACCCAATAACTGTAATTAAGTCCTAAATATAAATGATAGAGTAACATAACATAACATGATGTTGCTCTGTGTAGGTAATCGTATGGAATATGATCAGTCACAAAGCCACAGATTTTCAAAAGTCACTCTCCTGTATGGTGATAACGTACCCCTTTCGTATGCAGTGAAATAAGATGTGAAACTTACTCTCTGCTAATGGCTCTGCGATTTCCTAATTTATGTCATTATTTAAGCCACTGAATGACTTAAAGAAGTTGTTTAATTTTCCTGTGCATCATTTCCAGTGCAAAGGAGGGAGTGAACATAAGGGTTTTAGACTCTTCTCAAAAGTGCCTACTGACAGAAGGCAAGGGGCACAAATTCAAAAACCAGGAAATTTCAAGTGAACACAATAAACCACTTTACTGTGAGGGTCACCCAACACAAGAAATGGTTGTGCAAAGAGGTTGTTGAGTCTCCATTTATTGATATATCCAAAACCCAAGTGGACATGATACTGCACAACCTGCTCTACTAGAGGTGGCTGAAGCAGTGGCTTGGACTAGAGAGGACTTGAGAGGGCCCTGCCAACATCAGCTATTAGGTGGCTTTCTGGAATTTAGGATAAGCCATATTAATGAATTTTTAGTGGTATCTTCAATCAGGTTTTATCACATCATTTTGGAGAGGTGTGAAAACTGCCTTAACCATCACAAATGCCTAGGTCAATTTTTTTCTCAGGAATCTGCTCCTCTGCTAAGGGCTCTCTGCCACATGGATTCTCTGTAAAAATTAGCCACAGCTCTTCATGTATCTAATTCATGACAAGCTGTTCATGGTGTGGATCCCCTGACACTAATCAGATCAAACTGACAGTGAAAAATTAAAAATTAAAATAATGAGACAGATACCAATTTGGAAACAGATTTTGTGCGTGTGTGTGTGTGAGTGCACAGGGTCTTCTGTATTTCAAAGCTGAAAATTTAAGTCTTAAGGTCCTGCAAGTAACCAACATTAGCACTGATTTTTTTCTCTTTTGTACTATCCATTTAAAATATTTGGATTACATTTTAATTCTGTATTTTCACTCTATTTAATATTAGTTTGATTGCATGTTGAAACTAAACCAAAAGTTTAGTTCTCTTTTCCTATTCTGCATCAATGAGAATGCAGTTCCTCAGCCTGTAAAATTCAGTAAGTACCACTGTTTAAAGAGATTAATACCCTGAAAACAATAATAATTCCTCTGGAAATATGGGCCTGCACAAAGGTAAATATCATGGTGTTCTGATCAGCCTGTGTTTAACAATATGACACATTTTAGTCATGTTTGAAGGAAAAAATGAAACACATTACAATGAATACAGTAAAAATAAATTCTCCTAAATGCCTTTTTGCAGAACTTGAAGCTCTAGACTGAAAGGCAATCTAAGGTTACCAGAGTGCTTTTGAAGTGTTGCATTTGGGGCTATCAGAACTGCTTCAATTAGTGTTAGCTGAAATTATACACACAGTGCACTGAACTAAAAAATAACTTACATAAGTTCCTTTATAGTCTTACAGTCCAGGGATGGCTGAATCTCAGCACTCTTAGGATTTGAACCTAATGTTTTATGTGCAAGTTACTAAGTTACTCTCATTTTATGAGATCATTTTCACTCACCTTCAGAGACGAACACAAATTGTTGTAAAACAGATTTGTATATTAAATACCATAAGAGAAATTTCTGGGCATGACACTGAACCGCGCCGTAAATCAAGTCACTCCGGATGGGAGAGAATTTGCTGAAAGTCCTTGCAAGGAATTTCAAAGATAAACCGAGACTTTTCCTTGAGTTTCAGTGCTTCCAGATAGTTGTTTATTAAGTCTTATCAGAAGAACAGAGCCACTAGCATGACCCAGGTACAGCATAGAGCACAGAAAGCAGGAGTGAGGCCTCTCTATCAAGATTTAAACAGCCTTTTAAAGATATTTTAACCAATAGTTACTAAAAACGTACATTATTTTCACTTTCCTACCAATTATTCAGTAACACGACTAGGAACTGCGGAATTTTCTTTCCAGTCATTCCAAACTACTTTTACTGCGGAACATGGAGTAGTAGAAGAAGGAGAAGGAGGTTTAGAGAACAACAACAATCCTCCATTTTGATATTTTTTACTCTTATCTATTTACTACCAAGAGAAGCCCAAGACCTCTAAATTTTTCACCCTGTGACAATCTTACACAGTAGTCTATCACCTAATTCATGCCACTGTATTTTCTAGTTCTTGTCTGACCGTTGGTAATTTTTTCCAAGGTTGGAGGCTAAAGCAGTGTTTTTCAGGGGGGGTAAGAACCCTTAAAAACAGGCAGAGAAATATTCTCAGCACTCTGGGTTCCTACATGGGCGGTTCACACAATCAGAGCAACAATTTGTCTAAACTCTTAAAAAAAAAGTTAAATGTCTTAGAAAGGCTTTAAGAGTTTATGTATTATGCAAATGCGTATAACAGTGATTTTTCTCAGCTAAAATGTTATTTTCAAAAAAATGTATTCTAATTGTGAGCAGAATAAAGCCTTTTGCCTGTCTACTTTTCAACAGCTCACAGAACCTCTTTTTTATGGAATGTCCACAACAAATATACCAGGCAAACTGTTATGTTGATGCTGAACTGACTTTTCTTCCAGCCAAACCATTCTACCTTTGAAGCTTTGGGCAAGGCAAATAGAGTAGTCTAGAAACATATAATGCAACATTGAAAGAGTGAGACCAAATAACATCTGTTGGAAGCAGTAAAACCCTAACACCATGATGTATAATGGCTAAACAAATTAAAAAGAGCATCCTTTGGTTTTATTACAATAATTGATTTAAATGTCTTGTTGGTTTCAGTTGGAGAGAATCCCAGGGAATGCCCTGCCCTCACTGATTTTGTGTGTGGGAATGGGAATTGCATAGAGTCTCAGTTCATCTGCGACTATAAACCAGACTGTGAAGACCTATCAGATGAAGCTGACTGCAGTAAGTATCTCTTTGTGTATTAATGTAATCTTCAGTTAAAATTATAACTTTAAATTCTGTAGCATAGTTTAGGTGAGTTCACACAGATGATTCACTCAGAAGATGATCACAAGCAGGTGGCCTTCTCCACAGCTTGGAAGGCCTGACATCTTTATATCCTCAGAGATACTTGCTGCAAAAAGTATTTAAGTGTGATTTAGTTGCAAAAATGTAGCTTGCTAAAACCAAAGGTTAAATACTGAAAGAAAAAAAACCCATACCAAGGCCAGAACAAGCTTAAGGATTAAAAACATACTTGAGGAATTAAATCAATGAGTTACAATACAAATTAACTCTGAGAACAAATGTAAACTCATTTATTAATGTGAAAACATGTTGAAAGGAAATATCAATGTTGAGTGGAAAAGCTAAGCAAGCAAACTTGTGTACAATAACATTTAGGCATGATTCTGCCATAGAAAGGTGAATATTTAAAAATAAGCTTGTCTTTCAAATGAATTCTGTCTTTGTGATCTGAGTAGAGTGAATACAGTTTCATTGTTTGTTCTTGCTTCTACTGCAAGCTGTGAAAATATTTTGTTGTCACTTCTCTATTACAGAACAGTTGGAAAAAATCAAGTCTGTTTATGTTTTCCTAAGTCCTAGTGAATATTGAGACAAAATTTGTCTGTAGGCATTCTTCACTGCGGCTGATTGAGATGGAAGAACACAGCTCCATTTTAAAATCTGGATCAAGTTAACAGGCTTTCCAATTCTAAAACTCAGAAGCAGTAAAACATTGTGCCCTTGTTCCTGCTCCATGTCTTTGTTTGCTTACAGTTACTGTCTGGACCGGACATTGGAGTTGGAAGATTACATAGTCCATATATACAGTTCAGTAATCAGTCTAATTGTTAATCTTTGAGCAGAGGGTCAAATTCTTCCATGATGTAGGTATGCCCAAAAGTAAACTTGATAGAGAGAGTAAATGTATCACAACATCAATTCAGCCTTCATCCTTTGTGGAAGTAAAAGTACTTCATTGAACTAAGCCAATATTTTTTGATCCCTTGAAAATCAAAGGCATTTTTTCTAGCATGGGGTTGCTAGAGGCTTGACTGAACAGGATTACAAAACTAATGACCCTTTACTGGATGATGCACATTAAAATGTTTTAGCCAAACATCAGACTTACATACTTGCTGAGAGAGATGCTAAGATATCACTATAGGAGATTTAACTTGGAGTTTCTCCCTTTCATAAAAGTAAATAACAGTTCTGAAGTACAAAAGCTGAAGGTAGTGTCAGTATTTCTGATTTCTGCCTCTTGTGGTACTTTGTGTTGCAGTGAACTTTGTGAATCATATTCATGGAAATGGATTTACATTGGATGAGAAGTTAAAATACTAGGTTTTTAAAATTAGACTGCAAGATAGATTTTAAACAGCTAATCTGTATTTCTTTTACAAAGTATTAATACTTTTTCAGGAATTAGGCAAAGTAAGTTCAGCAAAATACTCTATAAACTCACCTTTGTAACATTTTCCAGACCTAACAGGCACACAGTAAATTTGAATTACTGTCCAAAGTGAACTGTTCAGTAAAGATACTCAGAAAACTATGGAGGCACTTGATTTATTCTCTAAATATTGTTAGAGGATATAGTAGCTTCATTGGGGGAGGGTGTTGTTGTGTGTTTTCTGGAAGGACTCTTTTTTTAGTCAGATAACAGATGGGAACATTTCAGGCCATAAATGATCTTGAATCACAGTAAAGCAACTCAGTGTTTGCTATACTGAAGAAAAGCTTTTCCAAGGGGAGAAAAAAAATAATTGCTGATATTCACTTTTAAAAAAATAGACTGAGATATCTTTTTATTGTAGATGGAAAGGCTGTAGATATATCAAAATAATTTCTTCAGTCTTTAGTCTTGCTGCCGCTACCAAAGTGTAATGCAGAGATACAGTAATCTGGCATTCAGAATACTCAGATAAGCCTCAGGTATAATATTTCCCTGTCTGCTCTATTTTAGTTCAAACAATTGATGCCTTATATTTAGATAAACACACTTTTTTCCTGAGCATATATCTTATAGATGGGAATAAACAACATTAAAGGGCACATAATGCCTTCTAGATATGGAAACCTGATTTTTTTAATGAAAAGGCAACAGGAGCTGCTTAATCAGAAAAGAAAGCAGAGCAGGCACAGAGAAATCCCTTCACGGCCTAACCTGTCCCATCACAAGTGGTTATGGCCACATTTGTCTGAAGTTTTCTCCTTTGCACTGAGCTCAAGGTCTGAGCTTATTTCACATTCTACTGCAGTTTTATGCAGTAACTTTTTTCTTTAATGTAACTCCAAAGAAGTAAATGGACCATAATCTACTCAGGAGCAATTCCTGTATGCAGGATTTACAACAGAACCTGGATGAAATGAACTGCGTCCACATAGGCTGGTGGACTTTTTTTTAATAAACTTGTGGAAATTACTTACTCTGTGTTTCATGCAGTCCAGTCAGGCAATCCTGGAAAATTTTCATTCTCTTTCAGTAAGCTGCTGGAAGTACCGAGGTGAAAAAACCACACATGAAAGCAGTTTCAATTTTCATGAATTGCAGCCAAGTATACACACGGATAACAAACCTCAGTGTTGATGAATCAACTAGAGGAGTGCTTAAATTATTGAAATAAAAGCAATTTTTTCCAATAAATGGAGCAATCTTCTTCTGTTGGCTTCTAAATAGGGTATGCTTACCCATAAAAAAAACACCCAGCAGGTGCAGATAGGTCACATGACTCTTAACCCAGTAATACTGTTCATAAATATTTATTAATAATTACCTTCTGAATGCACTGTTAATATATTAGGGTAAAAATCCTGGAGTCAGGTATTCTGTTATGACTAATGTAAATCCTAAATGGATTTGGACTTTGATCTTGTCAGAGATGTACAAGAAAATGTACTTGGTTTTTCAATTAATGGGTTCCCTTTGCTCTACCTGTGTGTGAGGGTGTTTATTGTTGGAGTTAGGCTTTATTTGGCTTATGTGATGTTCGTAATACAGTGCCATGCAGATGCTCACTGCATTTGACCAGCACTAGCAAAATCACAGAAGGGTTGAGGTGGAAAGGCACCTCTGGAGATCATCTTGTTGAACCTCCTGCTTCAAACTGCAATTCACTGCAACAGGTTGCACAGGGCTGTGCCACTCAGGGTTTGAATACCTTCAAAAATGGATATTCCAAAACTTATCTGGGCAATTTATATCAGTGTTTTACCAGCCTGACAGCTAAAAAAAGTTTTTTCCTTAACCTTAAAAATTGCTTCCTCTGTTTGTGTCCATTGCCTCTTGTCCTGACACTGGGCACCGCTGAGAAAAGTCTGTCTTTTTCTTCTTTAAACCATTCCAGAAAGTATCTATACACACTGACAAAATCCCACTGAGCATTCTCACCTCCAGCCTGAACAGTCCCAGCTCCCTCAGTCTGTGCTCAGGGGAGACACTTCAGTCCTTGCAGTACAGTACATTACAGATACATACATTGCAGAACAGTGCAAATTCTTCTCCTAGTATACAGGATTTTGATCCAGTGAATAAGCTATATTGGATCAAAATTATACATATTTTAAGATATTTGTATTATACATTTAACTAAAGGGACACTTTTTTTTACAGAGAACAAAAGTCCACATGGTTACAGTGTGTGTGCAGATCTTGGTCATAAGCAGGTTTATGATAATGCTAAGTTGTTTTCATAAAGAATGGCCTAATTTTTTCTTTTAGCATCAAAGTAGACAACAGGAAAAAATCCCAAACCAGACCACTAGGAGGTAATTAAATCTATTCTTTTTATCTATATCCTTTATACCCAGACAATGACACATAAATAGTTGTTTTTTAATATTGCAGAATATTTCTAGATCAAGGAACATAGTCTAAATCCTCAAATTCATTCTGAACAGTCACAGTCAGACCTGTTTCTAAAAAGCATGGCTGATTGTGATGCTTAATAGTTTGGAACATTTTTCCAAAGTCTTCTCACAAGTGTTGTCCTAACTCTCACTCAGCAATTGTGTAGCTGCCTCTGCTTTATAACTAAGGAAAAGATGTTTTGGAGCCAACAGAGGAGGTTGTGGTGCTATTTGATTCATCTGTACCAAACCATTTATATCATTTTGTTGATTAATTACTTTCCAAAGTCACCTGAAGCATCAGAAGCAGAGTTAGAAATGAGCAGTTTAACTCAGGTCTCCTGAATTTAGTCAGTGAGTGTCCTAATCACTAGAACATATCTCTCATCCAAAAGCTGCCGTCAGACATAACGTTCACAAAGCTAACACATGCTTATGAAAAATGCCACTGTGAAAGGGCAGTCCAGTTTTGCTAGCTAATTGTCTGGAAGCCATTCTTTCCATTCACCTTGGATAAGAACTAAATTTGGCAAAGTCATTGGTTTGTCCTAAAGAGTTACATGGGCATTTATCTGTAATAAAGTTTATACCTGTTCTTAAAGCGAAGAATTAGTTTTTCCTTTCCTTATTAACTATCACATATTATTTATGTCTATACATGGAATTCAGGGAATCACAGTGTTAGCCATATAGAACCCTTTCCACTACCATGTTTAGTGTGCATATTATAGCACCTTTACATAGAGCTGGGAGGATAAGTTACTTTTTGCTGTATTTTCAGGTTACTACACAAATATTCCTGGAAGCTGTAACTTTGAAATACAGGATCAAGAGTGGACAACTGTATGTGGATTAATACAAGACACTACTGATGATTTTGACTGGAGTATTAGCAACAGTGCTGCACAAACAAGTCCTCATACTGACCACACACCAGGTATTGTCATGTGTACTACATCACTTCTGGAAAAGTAACATATTCACTGAATTTACAAAAAACCTACAAGAACGTGGATCGGTACCAAGATAACAGCGCATCTCAGTGGTCAGCTGATGCATGGGAATGGCTCAAAGCTGCACCAGGAGCAGTTCAGACTGGATATTAGGAAGCATTTCTTTACCAATAGGGAAGCCAAACACTGGAAGAAGCTTCCTAGAGGTGTTCGGTGCCCCCAGCCTTTCAGTGTTTAAGAGGCATTCAGACAATGCCCTTAACAACATGCTTTATCTTGGGCAGCCCTAAATTGATAAGCCAGTTGGACTAGATGATCATTTTGGGTCTCTTCCAACTGAAATAATACTATTCTATTCTATTCTATTCTAATAACAAATTTCAGCTACATAATGTCAGCTTTTGACATTAAAAGATGAATTCTCTGAAATTGTAACTGGCTCTTCTTGTCAATATTTTTAAATAATCTACTTTTACTGGAGTGTGGTATGATCTAATGAATTTTAGAAAAACATGCAGTCATATGCAGGATGAGGAGCAAAGTGTATGGGTGTGCGTGAAATGCTTAAGACTCCTACCTTGATTTAACTTACCTCCCTGGCATTGGCTTGTCAGAAATCTTAATATAGAAGTTCTTCCCAAGATGTTTCTGACAAACTGCTACCAGAATGCCTACTGATTTTCAGGAGAATGAAATGTATTGCTAGGCAATTACAGTAATCTGTGTCATGTAGTAAGCATAATTATATACAGTATTACATAAATATTAAATAAGATATTCTTTTATTACACAATATATCTGGGTAGGATATTAATTTCCATCACAAATGTACCAATCTCTATTTGAGAAGTAGTTCGCTTTCTTTCCAGAAGACTTAATGGTTAGAAACACTATCTTAATTTCCATCTAATCAGAAAAGTATAATTAGTATTCAATCTAGAAGTATCACAATTTCTACTGTTTTTCTCTTGGGTTTGTGAGCAGCATCATCTCCAGGTTTTGACTCTTTTTTTTGTATTTTGTTTTCAAAATCAACAGAGGCACCTTATCACAGGTGGCTGTAGCCATTTCTTTCCAAATCATTTATCCTCCCTTTTCTTTTATTCTGCACCTGCTGCAGGAACTGCTCACCTGATCATGAGGGAACTGCTTATTTACCACAAATCACAGTTTCTGCAGACATTCCTACGACTTTGTATTGCAGGCTGTAAATCTGGAAGTGCATTCCTCTTGGAAAGGGACAGAACAGACAAGGTAGAGGTAGAAACTATTACAGCTGTTCCAGGCAAGCTGTTTCTTGCAAATAAGTAGTTTGACTTGCTTTCTTGCTGTTACTTTGATGCAATGCGATAACAAAACAACTGCTAGCCCCTGGCTTTTTGAGGAGATTTTGTGTGCTTTTCTATTTCAGTTTCTGTCACTTAATTAGTTCTTTGTTTCTGTGAAATTACCCACCAATTTTAAGAAAAAAATAGTTAATAAAAAGTCAAGCAAAAGGAAAACAAAATTAGAGCAAATGTGTTTACAAAATTATCCAGATTTGTAATTTACTTTTAAATTACCCAGGCGAGATATATTCACATTAGCTACAGAGGAATCGCTTGCCCAAATTGCCAACAGCCTGTAATACCTAGAAATATCTATCAGTCCATCAGGTTTAGGTTGGATATTAGGGAAAGGTTTTTCACCCAGAGGGTGGTTGAGCACTGGAACAGCTCCCCAGGAAATGGTCAGAGCACCAAGCCTGACAGAGTTCAAGAAGCATTTGAACAATGCCCTCAGGCACATGGTGACTCTTAAGGTGTCCTGTGCAGGGTCAGGAGATGGACTTTAACGATCCTTGTGGGTCCCTTCCAAGTCAGGTTATTCTGTGATTCTGTTTAGCACAAGGGACATCTAGGACAAGGAACATCTTTTTATACCAAAAGGGGAGAGACCTAGATTAGAAAATAGGAAATTAGAAAGAAATTCTTTACTCAGAAGGCAGTGAGACACTGGAAAAATTTGTGCAGAAGCTGCAGATGCCCCATCCCTGGACGTGTTCAAGGCCAGGCTGGGTGTGTTTTGAGGAGCCTGATGCAGTCGGTGGCATCCCTGCCCATGGCATGGGGTTGGAACTAGATGATTTTTAAAGGCCCTTCCAACTCAAACTATTCTACAATTCAATTAAATACACAAAGCATTAGCAAGAAAGATCTCCATACAGCCAAGGTATGGTATACATGCATGCAGTAAAAAGATAAAAAAATATTAGTTTCTGTGTTTATAAAAATGCTTATAAACTCAAGCATAAAATAGTATTGAAGAACTCTAAATGTTTTTTATCTTTTTATTAAGGTAAAGGACAGAGTTTTTTGTATGTAAACTCATCTGCCCAGAAGGAAGGAGACAGCGCAAGGATAACTACCTCCAAATTCTTCCCAGCTAGTCTTGGGGTCTGTAGAGTTCGTTTCTGGTTCTGGATGTTTGCTTCTAGGCAAACGGGAGTCTTAAAGGTAAAAACCCTTCTACTGCATTACGGCATAATAATACTTTCTTTAGTACTATTTGCTTTTTTGTGTCTAGGATTACCAAAATCTCAGGAATTTAAGTTAACAATGTTTCATCACAACTTCTCTGCAGTGATACCTATATATAAATCTTCTCCTGACAGGATCAAGTGACAATTCTGCTTTAGTTTTAGTTCCACTTGAAGTCCTTTTACTACATATGAAAGAATTAACATTGCACATTTGACTAGCATAATAAAACCTTCCCAATACTAGCACGGTTCTTTGCAGAATTCACTCTAACATAAAATAGAGAAGGTTTCCAATGTTTAGTGGTTTAAAATAATAGTTTTAAAAACATTAATGTAACCACGTGTGAAAGGTGTTTTTTTAAAAAAATTGGAAATAAGGTATTTAACTGCATTAACAATTATACCTCATGCTTCCATGAAACTGTCATGTTGCTATTCCCCAAGCATCCTTAACAAGTACACTTTTGGTTGTTAAGTACTCTAGCAACAGTCCAAGCAGGGATGTGAACCCTTGCCAGACAACTCACTTCATGTGACTCACTGAATAAATACGTTGCACAGTTCCTTTTTGAGTGACCTGAGAAAGACTCCTATCTGTGGGGTTGGTTAGATTTTGTAAATACGGGTTATGTTAATTTTTAGTCAGTGACAGAATACAAGTTAGTCTATGTTAAAAGTGAACAAGAATATTTTTGTAGTCTTGGACATTGAATTCAGTCACAAAGTTCATACCACTGGTTTCTCCACTGGAAAAGATTATCATAGCACAACTCCATGGAATTATAATGCAATTAGGCTGGAAGGGCCTCAGGTGGTCTCCAGTCCAACCTCTTACTCCAAGCAGAGTCAGCTACAAGATCATGCTGGGTGGCTCAGGAATTTACTCAGTCTTGAAAATGTCCATAACTGAAGACTGCTCAGCCTCTAGGGGCAACTTGTGCCACTGGTAAACTTCCCACCTTCTTCTCTTTACATCCAGTCCAAGGATAATGTTGCCCTTCATTCCACCCTTTTTCTTTTCTTTTTTTTTTTTTTTTTTTTTTTGGTAATTTTTTTCAGGATGGGGTTTGCATGTCAATTTTATCTCTAGCACCTAGTTTATGGATACTCTGAGAATTGCCATAAATTTACTTATTGATACAAAAAAAAAAGGGCTGTATTTCATGAAGTTAGTAAAAGCAGCAGTAAAAAACAAACATAAATTCCTTTTTTTGATTTGTTGATAGCTGAAATACTGTGAGATTACCTATGATTAGCTATTTGTTTAAATTCAATTATCCTGGACATTACAGCATGCAAGATTGATGATGAGACTCTTTGAAGGAGCTTTTGAATGTTTCCAAGCATCACAGAACACTTAGCATTTGTGAATAAGTAGATGTGTGTGGCCTGTGTGTGAGTTAGTAGGCAGACAGCCAAACAGAGTCTGCTTTTTAATTGTTTTTTTCTCTTTTTAAACAGGCTAGTTTAATTAATTCTCATTGCCTTCAATTTCATAAAGAATTGTCTTACTCCCACATACAAATAAAGATCCCTGTTTATGGCTTTGCTACATGTACTCTTTATGTAGGAGCATATTCACAACAGACTGAAGCACTCAGCAAGGAATATCATCTCATCACAGAATCAATTTACCTCTGTGGACATTTTGCTATTTTCTATCAAACTAATAAGCCATTTCAGTATCAACTGTTGCTGTTATTAAATCAAGAATATAAATTAACTGTACCCATTCAAGTGAAAAAGAAAAAAAGCCTAAAAAGAACAAAAAAGGAAAGCAATAAAACCAACAGCACAAAACTTCTAAAACAACAGCTCTGTGAAGTTGTTTTTTTTTTTCAGTTTGCACTGGAGGTAAAAGAAGTCAAACTGTAATAGGAAGTTTGAATAATGTGCCAGAATATAATAACATCAGTACAAAAGCTGATATAGTTCTTATCTGAAAGACAGCTATCTGGTCAAATCTGAATTAAAAAAAAAATAAAAAGGACGGCAGATGTAAGACATACTGTGATGTGTGATTAAAATGGCATATAGGGAATCAGTAAAAGAAAGATAAAAATTAACACTGTAATGGTATAGGAAGTAGATGTGGTAGATGTGGTAGAACTACACACAATAAAGTTACGGGAACAATCCCATTTTTACTCAGAAAAGGAGCTAGTCACCAAGGAAATGGAAAGAGGAACTAGAAGTGCTTCTATTCTATATTCACTGAACATTTCAGTTACACAATTCCATTGTCATAAACTCTTTAATCATAGGGAAACCAAAAGTTATTATTTTTTAAAGGACACAATGTTTACAGCAACTCTTGCATTAACACAGAGTGGATGCTATTTAAAAGAACTCTGAATACTCCTGCTTCAGGACTTCAGTCAACCATTAACCAACAGGAGAAAAAATTGCTTTGTAATGTTTAGGTGCAAACCCACCAGCTTTCGTTAGAAGTGTGTGGTAAAGGCCTTTGACAGGGGAGTTATCCAGCACTAAATACATGGCTGGTTTAATATCTCAATTAACATGCTCTGAAAAAAAACCACCTCCTAATGCAAACAAATTTTGCTGCATTATGCTACAAATGCAAATTTAAAAAACAATTTCACTTTACATTTTTATGACTACTTAGTTGAATTTAATGGTGTAGGAGAGAAGTTTCAGCAAGAAGTGAATGTGGTTTTCACATCTGTTTTATTCCAATGGAAATTCTATTGATCATCTGTCAGTTAGACTGAAAATACTCAAAGTTTATCATGCTTTAGTATTCTGTCTCTGCCCATTTATCTCAGGAGTCTGCCATATCCATACAGTGGAGAATAAAAATTGAAATTAATTCCTGATGTGACAGTATAGCTAATATACCAGTTTTCTGCCTTGGTATTTGTTGATATTAATAGAACAGATTTATAATAAATTTTGGTATAAGACAGGTCTATTTCACTTAGAATATATAAATATTTTATTACTTCAAACTAATGTTTAGACAAAATTTTTATTACTTCAAACAAAAGTTAAGGGGAATAAAGAGAAAAGAGCTAAGTAATTTTTTTAAAGTGCTTCTCTATTGGGACAATGAAATAAGATACAATTTTGTAATCTGATTTGTGGACTTAAGAGAAACAATTTCAGTCTGTCTCTGGTGGGACTTCAGTCCAAGGAAGACATGCACTGATGACTGCCGAGGAACATGAAGTTTTCAAAGGCATGATCTTAAGGACAAAAAGCAGAAAACATATCATCATTATTCACTGGAATCAGTGGAAATTTTCCTCAGCTGACACAAGTCTCTGGTGCCTAATGAAGCGAAAATACAGGTTGTCTTTCTCAAGATTTTCCCATTTCCTTGGCTGGCAATTAAAGACTCTTAAGTTGTCCATGGTGGAAGAATACATGCCTTATTATGCACCCTTCAGATCTGCATTGGTTTCTTATTTATTAGGCAATCAGGTGGAATGTAGTACCTTCCAGCATTCCAACTTCTAGATTCAGGCAAGATCAGGAAGATAGTCCATCATCTTGAAGAGTCAGGATGAGGGTACAGGATAGCCATGAGTTGTAACTGCTGATTAACTCAGTAGAAGTTTATATATTATGACCTTTAAGAGTAGGTCATTTTTCCTAGCCCCCAAATGAAATAGAACTGAAAAAAGAATTTGGAATTTTCTAACACACAGGATGTTCTGTGGAGAATTAGAACTAAGTCATGACTTTGAGGCAGTAAATAGGATTTTCTAAAGAATGTTAATCTCTGTGGATCAGCTAGATCAGTATTAGGCTGGAGAACAATCTTATCAGACTGATAAATACAGAGTTTTTCAATGGGATTTTGCTAAAACTTGTTTGGTTGGTTTGGGGTTTTTGTGGGTGGTTGGGGTTTTTTGTTTTTTATTTTTCTTTTTTGGGGTTTTGTTTTTTGGCTGGTTGTTTTTTGTTTGGTAGTTGTTTTTCTTCCCTTTCTTACCATATAGTGGGATTCATCTAGTGGGTTTTTTTGCACATCTTAAATTGTTTTCACTACCAGGCTAGCTTGTACACTTTACGTGGGATGCTGTGCAGGAAGATGGTGTAGTCCCTGGAGGTATTAAGCACCACAGAGTTGTAACATTCCAGAGCTCTAGGGAGATCTTATCCATGAAAATTTGCTCTACCTTTCACATGCTGTATATGCTTACACAGGCCAGCAAAAGTCTTGTCTACACTTGATGTAATTCCTGATCCAGAAGATGCTCAAACTCTGAGTGACTTGGGTAGCCTCAGAAAAGAAGATATTATTATATTTCTTCACTTTCACGGGGCACAACCTCAGAGAGAATAAGATCTGTATCCCCTGCTAAAGGAACAGAATACTTGGGCCTCCTATTTTTCTGAACTCTCTTTTAATCTCATTTGACTTACCATGCATTTTCTGTTATGTATTATTCTTTTAGAAATTTCATCTAAAAATTTAAAAGACATTTAAGAACACAGACCCTTTCCTGGCATAGTTGTGGATAGATAAAAGTCTTGGAGAACTCAAGTATTCAGGAGTACTTTGGCAAGAAGTGGAACTGAAGCATTACCCCAGGAGTGCACATGACAAATGAAACAGAACTGGGAGTTCAACTAAGATTTCCAATGTACCAGTTTAGAGATTTACACTAAATGCTATCCATTTCCTCAATTACTTATGTGATTGTTACACACCAAGTTTAAGCTTTAATCAACCCTGACTGAGGACAGAGTCACACAAATTACTGTAACATAGTAATTCATCCATTAGTAATTACATATCTGCATACCCTCATTCTATGGTAAATATAAGTTAAATATCAGAGAAAAGAAAGACAAGGCATATAAAATGACTTTGCATCTACATGAACAGGAGCTGATGTCATCAAATGTCACACTTAAGAGCCAGTTTGACTCGCTGCAGTTCCAGACTCACTGGCCGGGAAACATACAGCAGGTTTCCTCATTGGTTTATTGTTTGTACTGAGCTTGAACTTCAGGGTTGGTCTCTATGTCACAGAATGGGTCCGTGCTGCATCTGAGACCAGACTTTGTATGGACACAATGAAATTTCTCTGTACCTAGACCAAACTGTTCAAGCAACTATTGTGCCTTGAGACTTTTAGTATGAGAAACTTCTCCTACCAACCTGACCAAAAGAATTGAAAAAAAAAAAAAAAAAATCTGGCTTTAAACAATGGGACAACCTTTAAACATCCTGTTAGAGAGATTCTAGTTTTGTCTTCAAATATTTTTGATTCCTCCCACTTATTTCCCCAACATCTATTTGTGCAGCTGTGAGACTTAACAATGAGATATATTGAAAGGGATATTATCTCAATATTTACCTTCCAAAAGGAGAAAATATCACTGCATATAGCTAAAACCATGCTAACCTTATTATGTGCTGTAAAATTCCAAATCGTCAAGATTGTCATATTTCATGACTGGTAAAATAGTGAATGGTTCCAGAGACACACACAGGTGCTGTAGCACTGTTCTAACCTCACATGCAGAGTTTCTCTAATCAATGGTTTTAACTTATTGAGGCCTTAGAGCCTGGTAATGTGAAAAACTGTTACACACAAATTTTCATTTTATTTTATGGGTTGAACCAGCTATTTTTTCTCAGCACCTGTCCTTCTAACCCAGCAAGAGGCATGCTTTTAGGAAGACAGTGATAAGATATTGCTGTTACACAGTTCTGTAACCAAAGATCAGGCTTGACAAAATTAGGTCCTTATTTGAATTACTCTGTGTCAGTATTCTTCATGCTCCCCTGCTCAAAAAATGAAATAACTTGCAAGAGGTTTCAGGCATCAGAGGTATTTTACCAAGTTCTACAAAGTATTTATGGTGTCATTTGGGTTTTTGGCTTATTTGTCCCACCAGGTGGACTGGGAGACTCAAAGGTATTTAATTATACAGGTCATTAGCATGGGTTCAAGTTCACAACTTTCTTGAGCCTCAGGTTTTCTGTTCCATTATTAAACTGGAGCATTCAGTTGGCAACATGAACCTCCAGGTCACTGGAAAATTAGTTTAAAGGCTTAAGAGAATTAGATTTCTGAAAGTGATGAGAAGAGGATAATGATTACAATATTCAGTCCCTTAAAGAAATAGTTATGATCTGGAATGGTAAGAACATGCATACTTTCTTTAATCCAGTTCTTTTTTCATTTTTTTTGACCTGAACTAGATCATCTAAGGATTTTTAACACATGAGTGGGAAAAGCAACTATCTCTGTATTCTCCGGTTTCGTTTTCTTGGCATAAATTCATCAGGTTTTGGTTAATTGGAACTTCATTCATTGCTATACTTATTGCTTTCAGTATTTAATTATTTTATTTACTTTTATTCATGGCTTTGCTAAATGTTTGCAATAAAAAGTTGTGACTGTCTCAAACACTTTATTATAAATTGCTTGTACTAGATGACAGGCTTAAATCCCTAGGTGCTAAGTCTTTTATTTATATCTCTAAAATCTTCACTTAGTCTAACTATAAGGAGGTCACCTTTTAGAGATGAAAGGATAGCTCAAGATCCTTCTCAGCCTTCAATTTTTAGATGAATTTGGGGTTAAGCCTTTACTCATTAGCTTCTATATGTCAGGCTGAGACTGGTTGTAGATTTTCCAATTAGTGATTGTATTAGCAGCTCTTTTTTTATTTTCTTTTCATAGTAGCTTTTTATTTGAAGGTGAACTAGCATTAGAAAAAGTATTCAGCAACATTTGGTCATCACCAATATGAAGTGGATTTGAACCATATCTAAGAGGGTCAGTACTGTCCAAGCAGGAAGGAGCACTGCTGCATTTGAGCTGTGTTACTCTCCCAAGCTGCACTCCTGTTGCTTAATGCTGATACATTTGCATCTCTTGGGTTCTGTCATCAACAGGTATACACAGTTGAAGAACATGGAATGGATATCCTTATGTGGTCTTCTAGTAGAAATGAAAACAAATGGATGTATGGAAGTGTCGTTCTCTCCAGTAACAGCCCTTTCAGAGTTGCCTTTGAAGCTGAAGTGGGGTGGAGTCAACCCACAGAATTTGCTCTAGATGATATTTCTTTCACCCCAGAATGCATTAATGGAGGTATGCTGCTACACAAATATTTATCATACATGTTTTCAGAGAGAGCAAGGAAAATTGTGGCATTTCATATACCTGTGTATATCACAGTTACAAAACCTGAAATATTTTCTTTTTCTCAGGGTTTGTAGAAGACATTTTTGTGTTTTAGCTAGCAGTTGAACATATGAGTAATTATAGCAACTCAGAATATTACTGTCATTGAGGGCCTGAATCATAGTTGAGAGGAATCTACTACAATTCCACCATATTGGTTTTCTCCTGTATGAAAAAGTCAGAAAAGACTTTAGTTTGAGATGGAAGAGTTTTATGAGTATCAATGTGGTTCACAATTTTTTTCAAAGAAAGTGGTTAGTTTTTTATCATTGTTCTCTTCATATAATACAAATATGTACCATATTTGCCTTGCTGACATGTTCTTCAAGAATTTACAATCTCACTTCTGCTACATAAATACTTTATCTATGTAGAAAAAAATTCTAATGTCTTATAATGCCCTGTTTTTTTTCTGTAAGAAAAGCAGAGGTTTAGTCCGCAAACAAAATGCAGCATATGATACAATATCAGAAGAAAGGTATTCATGTAAATACAGATTCTGTTAGAAATATCAGCAGAACTTAATGACTAAGGGACAACTAGGAATTATTAATGTTATGTAAATGCCAATATGAAGGTTATAAAAATTGTCTTTGATAAGCTTTCTTTCTGTTAATACAGCTCTTGTTGTTCAGATAGGATGGCCTTTGTATGACCTAGTTGCCATGCTGTTCAAGAAACTTCTTTTATTATTTTTATTGTGATAAGCACCTCCTGGAGGAATTAAACACATGCTAATTAAAGCTTAAAGTGGAATAATATGTTCACACAGGTAGTATTTGTTCAGTCTCAAGCTGAACAAGAGTTTTGTTTATTTTCTCTAAATAGGCTCAGGCAAATAATATTTTGGAATGTAATTCAATGAGCTGCCGCCTATGTGCATAAACAGGCATTTGTTCTACCCCTATTATGTTAATCACCTTTTTTAGCCATATCTTAAGAATTACATAGGCAGTTTCATGCATAGTACAGCATAATAGGGAAATTTTCAAATTATATATTTTAAGTATCTGTAATTCTGAAATAATCATAACTACAGAAATAATAATATTAATAGAGCAACATTTTCTAATGACTTTAGTTTTCTCCAGAGATTTTCCAGTTGTAGAATACTTCAAAGTATCTAACTTGTATCACAATCTGTCTCTCTTACAAATGTGATGTATCATAAGTTTGGCCTGAAGAAAATTTGTTGGAGTTATATTGGTTACTTACAGTTTGTTCAATAAGTCAAAAACTCATGTCTTAGCTACATGCAGGCTGTGATTTGATACATAATCTCCTCCCAAGACAAAAAAATATACCTAGATGCTATTACTTAAGATTGGTTTCATACTGTCCTTAGAAGAGTCCTATCCTAATAATCCTTGCTGACCTGGTAGTGCTTGTGAAAAGGCAAGAGAACTACATAAAATCCATGTAATAAAATAAACCACTGCAATTTAGGGAAAAAAGAACCTGCCTCTGACTTTTTAATACTGTTCCTGACAAAGAGGTACTTAAGAAGAGGTGCTGTTTTTTACCAATTGTTGTTGCTAGAGAGCTGCTTAAATATTCAGATGGTAAAATTTGAAGATATTACCTTCCAGTAGTAAAAAAGCACTGTCCTGTAGATATTTGAGCAAGAACATTTTTCTGTAACAGAAACAGTGGGAAAGTTTTCCTAAGCAAGTCAGCCCTGCTTTGATTGTGGCGCATTATGTTTATTCGAAGACCTAGCTCAAAGAAAAGAGTATTACATGTAGTACAGGTTTTGTGTAACATTCTTCCTTTCAGAAGATAGCTATACTACTGCAGATCTTTTTCCTCTCTCTGTATTATTATTTTCCAGCTTGTTTTTAATTACTTTGAATTTCCTGAGGCACCATGTTCTAAATAGATGCAATCACAATTTAGCTGGTTGGGAGCTCTAACTAATAAAGCATTGCCAGCAGCTCTAATTCAGTTCTGGTTTTTATGTTTTTAAGTAGTCAATCCATATTAGCCATGAGACTTCCTAGATATCCAAGAATATTTCTGAAAGTTTAAGCAACGTGTGGTCAAGGTAGTGCTAGGTCAAGCTAGGCCTACTGCAGAAGTAGCTCTGAGTGGATGCTAATGCAGAGGGAGCTGTCAGTGGCACACGATCTAGTTCAGAATTAGCTGCTAAATGAAATATATTCTTACCACTTTTCAAGGTCCATGATTTTCTGCTGATAAAGTTGTGTGAAGATCTTGTTTTACATCCTAGGGACAAAAGAATTTAGTTGTTACTTAGGTATAACAATCTTCTTCAAATTTGTAAATAACAGCTTGATTAAAAAAACCCACACCATTTAATTTCTATTTAATGTCTTAATTTTTCAAAATAAAAGTGAAAAAACATTTCAATTTCTAATTTCAGATGGACCAAAAATTCCAAAGTATTGAATCAGTTTTATGTTCATTAATGTCTTTCTCATAGTATTTTCTAGTTCAGCTGAAATAGGAGGTATTATGGAAAATCTAAAAATTACTGCTATACCTAATTTAAATCCTAGCATTAACCCAAAGATGCCTAATAACCAAACTTTATTCTACTTATGAAAATCAGAATACTATATTTTGTCATTTACTCATTACCAGAGAAATAAACCAAATGGACAGATTTAGAGTGTGGTAATAGTTAAATAGCACTTCCATGTATTGGAACAGTAATCTCGAGAAACAAATAAATAGTAAACATATTTTGGGACATCTTGCAGAGATGACCCAAGTGAAATATTTGTGCTTATGGAGATCTTCTACTGGAAGAAGGTAAATCTCAGTACAAAGTCAGTACTGAATGACAGTCCAGCTCTTTTACGCAGTCAAGTTACTTGCTAGGCCCTATTTATCTGCAACTCTTTGGGAACTTATACCTCTAAATAGTACTGCTTTAAGTAATTGCTTAAGTAATTTTGATTTATTAAAAAATAATAGTGTTGACACTTTTAAATGAATATTTGGGATGAATCTTGGGTATAAAGAGGAGTGCAAATATCATGTGGTGCCAGAGGCTCCACAGTATTTGAGAAAACAGTATTTGCTTTTCCACCATCAGTCATGCTTATCACCAGTTCATTTTTAATATTGCTTACTGAAATAATTAATTTGAATAAAATTAATCTGGATGCGCTTCTGTGTCTATTCTTCTACTTCACCTCTCCTTATCATTCTTTCCTTTTTAATTTCTGGTTTTAGTCTGTTTGCTCCATAGTTTATTTCCTGCAGTTGCTCAACACCATCTGAAATATTTTCCTCCTTTACTTCTGTTTTGTGAACTACTTTTTATCAACTTTGATCATTTTATTTTAAAACCTTTTTTTACTTCTGCTTTCTTTTTATCCATTCCCTTCTTTATAAAACCTTTTTCAAAAAATGTCATTTTAGTCTATAAACTTAGCACATGAGAAAGGACTGTCACTGTTACCAATTTCCCACCACACCCTCCTGCAGCTTTCCTTTCACCTGAAAAATTTGTCTGCAGTAGAAAATATTATTGTGTAAGGATACACTGGAAATAAAAGGGCAATTGAAATAGTGCAAAGCATTCGGTACAGACAGGACATGTCTTCTCTAATACTGTGTCATCTGACCATGGTGGAATTGTGAATATAGAAAGTGCTATTTCCCAGATGCTATGGGCTGGGGCTTTTTCCTGATGTTGTCATAGTTCTTGACTTCACCACACAGGTTACCAACAAAAGGATTTTCCTCTTAGGATCTGAAGTACAGTAAAATTTTCAGTGGTTGTTGGCAGCTTTCACTTAGGTGAAACATTTGCTTTAACATATCAAAACTCTTCCAAGTCTCCCCATTGCTCTGTACCAAAGCACAAACTAGACCTTCTGTAAAGGTTGTATATAATCCTTACACTGAGCAAGCTTTCACATATTGTGAAAAACAAATAGAAGAAGCAAATCAGAATCTGTGAATTATAAGACAAGTTTTGCTTTACATTCAACCCCAAGGGTATTTTCAAAAACAAGTACAAAGGTTTTCCAGTAGCCTAAAACCTAATATCCTTCAAAAATTATATTTTCATTTTATTTGAACCATCATAAGACAGTCATGAGATATAGCAACATCCATCCATTTAGATCACCTATCCTCGTTTTCTAGAAGAGACAATATTGTAAAAACTGTGTGACAAAGGAAATTATATTTCAATCAAAATTTAAGATAGATATACTCAGAATTTTTGGTCAGCCATGATAAGTAAGTAAGAAAAAAGTGCATCTATCAATATAACCTGTCTCCAACAGTTCTCAGCCATTTGTAATTCAGTCTTCCTGAGCCATATGTAGTCTCAGAATAATATCCTCAGGTTTTTTGTTTCCCTTTGAACATGTCTGTTCCCCTTTTAACACCAGGGAAATTTTTCTAATATTCAGAAATTAAATTAAATGCTGCTGCTTATATGAATCTTGGCTTATATTCATGAATAGAAAAGCTGTTCAGTGCTTTCTTATTTGGGTCTTGAAATGTATGAAACTTTTATTTAAACCTTGGTGAGTCACTCTTTTGTGTGGTGGGTAGGATTTTCTTAAGACATCCATAATGTGGAAATGTCACAATAGATGCATGCCCAATAGATGCAGACCAAATCCTGAAGTTCCTTCAGAGTACAATAACTTGCATTGACTTCCAAACAATAGCAGAATATAAGCAATATCATAACAAAAAGTTGTCATAGGTGGAGGTTCAGGCATCAAGATGAGAAGGAAGGTGTCCCAAAGGGCCAGAGCTATAGATCATTCTCTTTGTTCAAGGTGGAAGGAAATGAACTGGCATCTAATTTAAACTCTGTTCATGAAGTTTATAATTTGAACATAGCAGAATGAAGGTAGATTCTAATACTTTTTATTGAATAATTTAGTAAAAGAATAGTGGTTCTGAAAACTATTTCCATATAGCTAGATAGCAGAAAGAAAGAGAGTGGTAAAATAAAAATCTATGTAGATAATTACCTGATAATGAGCCAAGGTTTTCAAAATCAGTATTAGTTGAAACTACTCTAATTTTAGATATGTGGTGTCTTGAAGGTATCTAATTTTCAGAAAAAAATGGGAGCAACAATTCTTTAGAAGTGATTCCCCTTGAAACTTCAGATAAGAACCCACAAAGCAAAGGTACATATATGTGGAAATCCTAGTGTCATGATATCTTGCCTAGTTATTATTTGTTTCTCACAGCATATATTCATAGAATCACAGAATATCCTGAGTTGGAAGGGACCCACAAGGCTCATCGAGTCCAATTCCTTGCCCTGCACAGAACCATCCCCAAGAGTCACATCGTGTGCCAGAGAGCATTGTCCAAATGCTTCTGGAACCCTGTCAGGCTGGTGCTGTGACCGCTGCCCTGGGGAGTTGTTCCAGTGCTCAACCACATATTGAGAATTTTTCCTCCCTATTTTATCTCTGCTTCATGATACACACTCTTTGAATACCGATTGTTTATAAACATTCCCTGCTTTTCCTGCCACAGACTTTCATTTGCTTCAAAACAGGGTCTGTGTGCTTATATGTAATGACATAATCTTTAACCACATTATGAATACTATTTTTCTCAGAGCTCTCTTTTCTTTTTCCAATACAGAGATGAGAGATAATTGAATATTTTTGTTTCTCTGTGCACATTATTCAGATATATCTTTGGATGCAGAATTTCTTATCTTTATGAAAAGTTTTTCTAAACAGCATATAGCTATGGCGTCCAGATATTTGAAAACTATTTGATAACTACCTTGATAACTACTTCTTACTACATAATGTTATCTACCTGACAAATAAAAAGAGGATGAGATAAAATAACCTCTGTAATTTTGAGTACTACTTTGGAAATATCCAAACCGTTTTTGTTTTCAGAGTCATAAAATAAAGAATCCTGAATTGACCAAAAAACCAAAATATGAATTGGCCAAAATGTTCCTCCTGTGCAGACCCTAAACTGGCAGACTAGCAATAAGCTGTCTTGAATTAATACAATTTTTACAGGTGGAGACTCTAAAATGAGTTACGTCCCCTTAGTTTTAACCCATCCCTTTCCACCAATAAGGAACGAATACAAGTAGATATGAGTGAAAAAATAACCGTTTACCAACAAGTGGAACAGCAAAAGGCAAAAAAAAAGCCCCAGTAAATAACCACTAGATACAAAATTGCTAAATCTCACAAATCCTATGGGAAAAAAGAGAGACCCAAAATGCCAGAAATACCCTTCCCAAGATGGCAACAGTGTAGTTTGAAACACAAAGGGAAAGTCAGCTCTCTCCCCAAAATGGTGCTCCCCAGGTGACCACATGGTCTGGGAGGCAAAGGGAGAAAAGTTGGTGCACAAAAAGAACCTGCCCAGGAAGGTGGCAGCTTATGGAGCTGGATGGAAACCCGCCAGCGCCTGTGGGGTCAGCTCTGCTGCCCACCGCTTGCTCCTGCCGCCCACTGGACCTGCCGGTGTTGGTGCTGATGTCCTCTGACCCACTGCTGTGTTGGGGAGGGGGGGGAAATCCACTCTGTCGGTGCTGACATGGGGTGGCCCAGCCCCATGGGACCAGCAAAAGCTTCACTGCTTATGGAATTTGCAAAGTTCACTCTGAAGACAGTTTCTAATTGCAAAATGCAGTTTTTCCAAGTTGCTACAGTGGCAAGCCCAGAAACCTGCCCAAAGCAACCCCTTCCAAAGGGCAGCATCCACCTTCAGCAAAGTGCACTAGGCAAAGGCAGCCCCCAACTGCCCTGCAATTCTGGTTCTGGATGTGCCAGGGGTTAAAGAGACAGTAACAGATAGTAATGAAATACAATGACATTCTGGGTTACCCATGACAGAAGCATTACAGGCGAGCTAGTCAAAAAACTAAACAGCTCAGAAGCCGTCCATTTGCAGGTAATTTTATATGCTCTCCAGCACTTTTTGCAGATCCCATTTCATCACAAGAAAAACATAAATGACACTTTTATCTAATTAAGAGACAACAACCCAAAAAGTAGAGCAGGTGTTTGTGTGAGGTTTGTGCAAAAAAATAGCTGAGTGGCGCAGAGAGAATCTTGCTAAGGGGTGAACATTTGTGTGTCCCCGTGTGTCCATGTGTGTGAATCTGTGTGTCTGTGTGTTTGTGAGTGTGTCCATGTGTGCCCATGCATGAAGCATCACAGAAAATTCTGCAGCAGAACAGGAGTCATTTGACAAAGCCTTAGCTGGAGTCAAAGATCAATCTCTGAAACTCCCAGAGCCTGAGTGCTAGAAATACTGGAAGGGTTAACTGCCTGAGCTTCAGTGTTAGATCATGGGGAAAAACACTGTAGAGGAGACTTAACTTCTGATTTCTTTAAGCTGCAGAGCCAGGGTAATAACTGTTTGCTTGTCTTCTCATTCTTGCAGTGAAGCAGAAATTTCTCTCACGTTGAGTTTGAGGGCAGGAGATGAGTCATGGGGGGAGCTCTAGGGGGAGGCTGCTCACAGAAACAGAGGAGGGGAAGAGGAAAGCAGGATGAGTAGTGATAGAGGACTGGATATACCAGGGAAATTTGTGAATAGTTTCTTTAGTCAATTAGTTTTTCCCTGAAACCAATCACTATATGCTTTAGATCTGTGTTGCTTGGCAGAGATAGGGCATTTATGCATCTTTAAAGACTAAAAATTGTGATCTAAGGCAAAGTACCTTAGAGAGCTTCTTCAGCCTGTTCTGGTATCTTCCAGTGCACAGACCGAGCTGGCATCACTTTTGTGATCACCAGTTTTGATCACCAAAACTTTTTGTGGATTTCACAAAAAAGGAACTGGGAATAATTTTAGGATAAGATAATTGCACTATATAAACTAGAATAATTATTGGCAATTCCTAAATGCAATTATATTTTGTATGTTTAAATTAATAATTATACTATCTTCATCCAAACCCTTCAGTTCCTCTCTGCCTTCTTATAGCTTGTCCAGAATACCAAGATCTTCTGAAGAAAGCTACATGACTTTTGGGAAATTAAAATTATTTGGATTTATTAATAGCGTATTTAAATAGTCTCATTAATATTGAACCTCCAAACCCTATCTCTTTACACCAAAAAATCTTCAAATCCCAGAGATGATATTTTGCCTTGCAAAGTTCATTCATAAAAATCAACATATTCCCTCGGAGGAATGGAGAGAAATAATATTTGGGACTAAATGGTTTCATGATACTATCTTAAAAAGAAGTAAATTCTTAGATTCTTCCTTGTGTAAAACTTACTCTTCTCCTCAATAAGTCTCCAGCTCAGATTTATCTCAAAAATTATATCCACTTCATTTTGTCAAAGACTAAAGCCTCACAGCTTCTCCAGTTTGTCATTGCTCCTAATAAATAAACAAACCAATAAATCCATCACATTAGCAGGCATAGCTGGCAATTCCCAGATTGTTCTTAGCAGAAATATGGCAAATATTGCCATATTGCTGTCACAGGTAGTCAGCGTGTTCCAGCCAGAAGCAGTAGTTCTCTGAGTGAAAACTAAATCATAGCTTGACTTTACTGGCAGTAAACCTGTCTGTTTTCCATTTTGTTTGTATGTTAGCAAACTGTGATCATTTAAAATAAATTCAGCACAGACATATAAAAATCTGAAATCATTGGGCCCTGTTCTGCTTTTTTAAATTCTGGCTTTGTTACAGGGTCTCTGGGATCCTTTCCAGCATGCTGCCCCATACCTCTGTCTTCTCATGAAGGGAAGAGAGTTAAAGATTGAATTGGCCGGACTCAATTTCCTCATTTTTTTTGTCTTTTTAAAAGCTTGGAAATAAACAGCAGAAGTTTTATTGAAACTGATAAAAACCCATGGAAAGATTGTTGAAGTATTTGAACAATTTTAGTCCATTAATTTTTGTAACAAGGTTGTTTCTTTGCAGCCACCTTGAATGCATTGATTTCATTCCCTGATCCGATGTTTACTGAACAGAAAGTGAGGACTGACATCTATTTCAAATTAATTAATGCACTGGATTGGGCCCATAATTAATTTATACTCTTGTCTAATGAAATCTATTGGAGGGAGTTATTTTTGACCTCTTTTAGCTACAGTTAATAGGTCCACCGTTTTTATTAATTTACTGTGTAAATTACTTATGCAAATAGATCAAACAGGTTGTTAGTTTTCAAGGGTCTGATGCAAGGCCCATTAAAATCAGTATGAGTTTTCCCATTTACTTAAATGGACTTTAGAGCGATCTCCGATACAACTGAGGTAATGCTGCCTAACAGCATATGTGGTAACTTTATTTCATGCATCCTGGTGTTGACTCTAATGCCAGTGCCCACTAGTCTTAACTAAAATTCACTGTTACAGGTAATATATAAATGGGGACCTACTCTGCACCAGAGATCTTAGTGCTTGAAGAGAAAGGCAGAAAAGAGGAGGATAGCCTGGAGGTGTTGCTTCTTTCAAACCGAGCATGTTTGTGTGTTACTTGCTGTCATAATGACTGTGCAATACAAACATTTATTTTATATTAACATTCAGGTAATAGCAGTTCTGTGGTTTTCTGCGGCTGAATCCCTGTGATTCATGGGCAAAATATTTGCAGTGCCGACCTGTGAAGTTTGCTTTATGGCCAGGAAACAGGATCATATGCTCCATGACAAAGACAATAATACAGCAAAGCATAAGTGTACAGAAAATGTTCATCAAACAACAGTAAGCCTTTAACAAATCCCTATCCCACAAATATATAAATACATCCTTGACATGGAGCACTTATTGACTTAACATTTTTCATATTGTAAAGGCTCCTTTCTCCCAAGTCATCAGCTCATGAGCTCTATTTACCAAATTATTATCATTATTATGGTTTGATGGTTGACACATTGCAATAAAAATGTATTTAAAAGCACTTGTTTGATCTGGCAACAATGAAATACAGATATCTAAAGAGGTAGTTATTGCAGTTCATGAAGCAGTACATACCAGATTTTATTTGCTTTAAACACTGGTCTGACTTTTATGTTTTTATATCTACCTCAGCTACTTAACTTCTCTTAAAAGTGTGAAGGTGCTTGTGAGGTAGCACTTTTGGTCCTTAGATTATAACTCAGCCAGCACAGCTGTGTGAGTAAGTTTTAAAAGACATAGGACCAAATTAAAATGTCATGTTTTAGGACCTAATTAAAATGTCTTTTTTATGATATACAAGTAGATGTTATATGCACATTTTTAAACCTTTCCATTAATTTTGGTTATTTGCCATATGCAAGGTAAAAAAAAGTGCAAAATAAAACACTGAGTGCAAAGTAAAATAAATAAGGACATGTACTCAGCTTTCTACTTAAAAAGTCATGATTCCTTTAGCTATAATGGAATATCAACAATTTACTGCTGTTTTTCATGCGGATCTAAATTCAGGCTCAGTGTTTTGCAGTGCAAAGGTTATTTATGCTGAAATTGTTTTTGTTTAGTTTGCTTTTCATCTGTGTGCAAATACAGAATTCTTGAGGATCTTTAGTCCTGCTTTTTAGTGGTCATGCAGACTGGATACAAAAAGTTAAGCTTTTATCCTGTCTTCTTTAGAACTCATCATTCAGTAGATTTATATCCAAGTACTTAAATAGTTTCAGACACACACTGGTTTTTAAAAAAGCAACCTGTATAATATCTCCTCCACTCCTGAATATGGTCTGAAAATGAGAGTCACACGGCACTCAGGAGATGAGCGCTGCCTTGGGAACATCTTTTCTGCATTTGGGAAAAGGTGAGGGAAACATTTTCTTGGCATTCCAGTATTAGGCAATTGTTGAATTGAACGATATTGAGTGACAGAAACAATGTGCGAGCCACAAACAGTCCAATTTGCATTGAAAAGGCTTCACTTCAGATTCTGCTGTTTAAATAACTTTCATATATACCTACAAGAGGAGAATATAGAATTCATGGATATGCGTAAGTTTAAAGTTAGTTTTCATTGCTAAATTGTGCATGTACTACTGTGTGAGTCAGCACATGGAGAGTGTTTATGAAGAGTCTCTCATTAGTGCCAGCTCATTTTTCACTGCAAACCACATTGCAGTGTTAACATGTTAGTTTAATTCTTCACAGTGGCAAGAAAACAGGATGAATATTCTCACTTTTTAGACGGAAACATGTCAGTAGCAGATACTGCAATGATGAGTTTAAAACAAGTAATTACATAGATGGTAGCTTTGAATAAAAGTAATTAGTTTTGCATTAAAGTTGCTTGAGATTTCAGTTGGAATTAGTTAATGATTTCCTACATTTGCATATTCTTAATTAGTTTGTTTTGAATGTTAGCTATGTACAAATTAATGTTTTTATAAATTTTCAAAATTTTTACCAGGCATATTTAATTTATAATTAAGAAAAGCATTTATAAACTACTTTATGTAAAGAAAATAGATTGAACTTGGGAGTAGAGTTTTGGCAGACCATGACAATAATGACATCTTATAGGATGTCATCCAGAGCACAATTTTCTATTGTATCTGAAACCAAACACGTGTGAAGTAATGAACTAATTAACATATAATGTGAGTTAATAAGCAAGAGATACGCTTATGATCTTTGAAGTAGATTCTCATCTCATGCACTGTTCTAATCTAAAATGATTTTACTTATTTCAGGGTATGACTTTGGATTTTTTTAATGTACTGCAAACATAAACCAGACCTCAATAAGACCCCCTGGTCTCAATAAGACCTTATCCATAACTTAACCTGAACACATCTTCGCAGCCCTCAGTGAATATTGCACACTCTAACACAATTGCTATGCAAGTCAGGAAGAACTTCATCCTACAAATTATTTTCTAACAACCAGAGGGAATAATGATAGAAAACAACAACAACAACAACAACAACAACAATAATAATAATAATAATAATAATAATAGAAAGATAATCATGCCCCATTCAAAAAAAGCATTAAAGAATTTCCCTAAATACTGAATTTAGTACAGGATTATTCGCATGCATAAGTTCATCATGTGATTGGGACCATAAGGCCAAACTGATCAGTGTTACAAAAGTCTGAAAATAGTTTAACACTCAAGACCAGATTCATAACAAGCACTGCATTCAAGATTTTGAGTTTAAGAGGGGATTTCAGTTTACAGAATAAATTTGGGTAGAAACATGCAAGTAAACATATCATGAACAGGAAATTAAACTGGGTCAGAAATGCTCACAAATTTATTAGAAATGCAATCTTTCCTGCAATATAAACAGGCAACCACAGGAAAGTCAAATGTATTGTAACTCTGTGGGGTTAATTTCCATAGTATCAAGAACAAACACAGAAAAACTAACAGAGGTCTATTCAGGGACAAAAGAATGTGCATAAGCAGAACTGACTGCAGCTTAAGTAATTTTCGCTGCCTAAATGCCCCCTAGGCACTGTGAGGACAGGGTCAGAAATAACAGATAGAAAAAAAAATAATATCAAATATAATCATACTTTTTTATTTTTTCCCAGCGCAAGTGCAAACTAGAAATATGAAAATTTTTTTTTTACTCCACTTTGCAAGATTTGACAGCACTAGTTCTGTATTAATGGAGAGAGAAATATGTTCCCCAACGACATTTCATCAGTATATTGGCAGAATCATGACCTTATATACAGTTTTTATTTGACAAACCAAATTCAAACATCTTTATGGGCTACTGTTATTATCTGATAAAATATGGGACCAAAGTAGAAAAAAGTGCAAAATTTAGAATACTTTCAATTTGTAAAAAATCAATCCACTATGTGATTCCAATGTCTATAATCAACTATCTAAAACCAACTTCCATAAGCCTTTTGAAGCAGCATAAATAATTTTTTTAGACTAACACATTTATAAAACACATATGAAACCACAATCTTTCCAATCCCATGTAAATGTACACGTCTTTGAGGTATCCATGGCATAATTCTGAATACAAACAGGAGAAAAGATCACTAGGTTATGATTTTCACTGAGTCAATATCCATTTTTGTTATTTTATGTTTACATTATATCCAGTGTATTAAATACACTTTGCTAGTAGAATGATTTAATTTAATAAAATTAGGTGTATGAAATAATATCAGGAATGTTCTATTGTATGAAGCTTTTCAATTATTATGTTTTGATATAAACACAACATGAAAATCAAAAATTTCTAATCTAGAGAAGGTCTATGTTAGACAGAACTTTGAGCTCTTTCTCCTTGTAGCTGCTTCACAAGCAACCAGATGGTAAAATACTGCTGGTACTCTGTTTCCCTGAATGCATTAGCAGTTCATTTACTTGTACAAAATGCTTTTGTGACTTATGATTGAGGTATCTTTGAAACTGAGCATGTTTCAACAAAGTCCTCATGCTGTCAAACCCCAGCCTGGTATTGCAGAATGCACAAACATACTGATACGACCAGTGGATGAAAGGTCACAAAATAATGCCAAAATCCATACACTCTGTAAGAGTGTCATGCATTAATGCAGCAGTAATATTTGACATCTGAGGTCAGAGAACAATGGTTGTTTCAACCATTTCAAAAGACAGGATGAAATCCACCCATGACTTTTGTGCTAGTCTCACTTGCCTCAGCCCAAGTCAACAGCAAACTCCTCCTGTCTTTTACAGAGGTAGTGACATTAATTTATCATACCTTGTCTCTAATGATCATATTATATTTTTTACTCAGTTGCTGCAAATTGACCTAGAAAAGATTAAATGTATGGTATGGAGCTAAATTCTGGAGATTATACTCCTTTCCCTGCACATAAAAAGTGCAGGAACCCATCACATTGCTTCCATGGGAGACACTGATGCCATAAAGAACACAGCATTAGCATAGCCAACTCCTTAGAAATTAGTTTCCACAAATAGATCTTATGCTTCTGCTGATAAAATCAGTTGTAATGGTTTTCATAGGAAAAAAAGAAGGACTTAGGTATCTGGGACAATTTATTTATATACATGAAGCTTTTCCCAGTATTTTCTTCCATCAATGCAAGTAAGTATGGATTTTTTTTTTTTTTTTTTTTTTTTTTTTGGTCAGCTGTCTGAATTAGTTAAAGTTTGAAATTCTAAAAACACATTTTTATTTACTTGTACCCTGGAAACCTATCTAGGATTTTTAAATTTTTTTTTTTAAATTCTCTATCACATCAAGCTAAGCTAATGATTCAGAGTGATAATAAACTAGATCAGTAAAAAATTTTATTGTTGCTTTATAAAAATCTTTTTCCTTATTTAACTTAAAATTGCAACTGAGGGCTGTTTTAAGGCTTTCCAGATACAGGGTTAAAGGCAAGACTTATTAATACTTTGGTATTAACCCTTCTATGCATACATGGCAAAAGAAGTAATAGGATCAAAATAAATGCTGAACTTGAGCTTTAGAAGCAGAATGCTGCAACAACAATGGAGTTAATATGAGACAAAATGTTTTTAATACTCTGTTTTGCACTTAAGAGCTGTGTTTTTATACAGGTTGTGTTCCTTTTATTTAAAGAGTTTAGTAACCAAAATCAGTTGCATTCCCAGCAGTTCCTATGTCTGTCTCAAAGGCAGTATGAATGACTACTGAAAGAAAAGAATCACTAAACATTCCTTTTTTTCTTGTAGGAGCAGCTGATCCACACCCTCCAACTTGCAGTGGTGACAAGTTCACATGTGCATATGTGCAGCAGTGTCTGTCCCTTGCTGCGCGGTGCAACGGGGTTGAAGAGTGCATGGATGGGAGTGATGAAATGAACTGTCCCATGGAGATGCCTACCACCACGTCTCCGGGCTCCTGCAAGGAAACAGAGTTCCTGTGTCCTTCTCAAGGCTGTGTCCCATCCCTCCTGCGGTGTGATGGTGTGCCTGACTGCCACCTTAGTGAAGATGAAGTTGGCTGCCGTAAGTTACTTTCATTGTTGTAGTTACGGCAATGTTACCTTACCTGCCTAAACCAGTGATGTTTTAGGAAAGAAAAAGAGCAACACAGTGCAGTTTAGTGTAAAATTCATCATTCCCTTGTCAAAAAAATTCCTATTTGTATCACATATAATGCATTAATTGCAGAGACACTTTACATTTCTAAATAATCTTGCTTATGCATTTTAATGTCCTGGCTATCAAGTTTGGTAAATGCTTAAAAAAATTGTGGTTGTGTTTCTGTTAATATTAGCAAGCATTGCCACATTTTTCCCTAAATCAGTCAGCTGCATTTGCATTGCCTCTGTAACCTCTGATTATGATATGACAGAAAGGCAGACTTCTGCTGTTCTGTAATTCAATACCATTGAAGGCAGTCCTGACCTTTCAAGGATTTTGAAATCAAGTCCAGTCATGAAGTAGCAGCAACCTCTGCCCAAAGCAAGGAAAAGGGCTCACAAACAAAACACAAGACAATACGCTTTGAAATGTAACTGCAATGAGATGCCATGGAGAAACACCTGAAAAGGTAGACACAAAAGAGAGTGTCTGCCCATTTAAAAATAATTTATTAGTAGTAGATGAACTGAGGCCAAATGTTTAATTCCAGGAATTTCAATAATAAATAATTAGCTACATATAATAAAAAAGAAAGGAGGCTTTTTACATATAAAAATTTTTCTTCCTAAACATCTCATGCTGTAAAACTTTTAACATTTTTCTCATCCTTATCAGAAGTAAAAAAAATTGCTAAAATATCAGTTTCCAAGGGGTTCTTTAATATTTTTTATCAAAACTACTAAATATAAATGCAGGCTACTACACATGCCATTTATTTTAGCAAATTAGTCTACCAAACTGGCATGGATTTGGCAGACTATCTCTGTAAGCCTCTTGTTTAGAAGTGAGCTCTGTGGTTTTGCTGGCAGAAGACATGATTTTGGAGATAACTTTTATGTTAAATTCTACATACCCTGAAGACATGTAGAAATGTTGCATGTCCCTTTCTTCAAAAAACCTCTCATCATTAATCTACATTTGACCTTGTTTCATCCTCAATCTGGCCTCTGGTAGAGACCTCCATGCTGTTTTCTATTACATGCACATCCCATCAACACACCACAGAAGCTGATGTAGAACCTCAACATCTGAAAGCCAAAAGATTTCCATGATTTTCTTCATTCCCCAAAAAACTGAGATATGGTTTTGTTTTATTTATTGTATTGCTTTGACTTCTAAACAATACCCAGGAATTAAGGAGAAATTAAATCCTGGTCTATTCAGAGAACAAATATTCTCCACAGATATTTCTCACCTTTGGGGTTCCCAGTCTGAAGGAAACTTAGTCAAGTTTGTACTTCATTGTTACTCCAAAATTCAGTTTATAATATATATACATGTAAGCATTGATAGTATAAGATAGAAATATAGAAGAAGCAATTCATGTTTCTTCTCTGAAGAAGATAGTTCAGAGAAAGAAAGCAAATTAGGAAAGAAGGCAAAGCAAAAAGAAAGTGATTCGTGTTAGTTTGCAATGAAATCAGTGGAAAGCTGATTACTGTCACAGCTGGTGCTGAGATCCAACTGTGTATGCCATGAGACACAGCACTTAATCTTTAGCTTCCTACTTTTAACAGGTGAAAAGCCATAGGAGTTTGTCAACAGGGGAACATCAGAGAGAAAAAGTAAATGCCTCAGAAATTTTATTTATTTTATTGAAATTTATGCACAATCTATAATATTGAATGTTGTGCTAGGAACTCCAGCCTATGTGTACTCTCAGCACAGATTGAGAGTGGGTTTTTAGTTTTTTTGGATTTCAGATTGATTTTTTTATCTTGCTGCAGATCAAATCTACCTTCTCATTTTAGAAAATCTTCAGTTTAGGCATTACTGACGCTTTCCATTTTGTGTCCCATAGCAATTTTATTCATTAAAGTGTAACAAGAAATGACCAAAAGTGTTCTGAATTCAGGAATTCATCAGGGAAAGTTTTGTTTTGGGATAAAGACCAGTTGTCAAAATGCATCTTGCAGAGATTAAGGATAAAATCCAAAAGGAGGCCAGGACAAGAACGTCCCAACCAAACAAAAAACCATTAGTTAAGTCCCTACTAAAACCACAGTTTCTACCACAGAAATGCTTTTCTTCATGACTTAGAGATTTATGCAGACAGAATTTCCTGTAGAGTTCACATAGCAGTTAGGCTGTACAGTATTATGCTAATACTGTTTTATACCTACTAATGTAATGGACTTTACTACTTGTTGCATTTAACAAGAAAATTCTGGAACTCTTTTCCAGTTATAGATATTCTATTTGGCTGGCTCTCTTCTTGCTGTCAGTTTTAGTGAAGGGTGTATTATCTCACCTATTTAGTCTTTTATTTGCCTGATTACAATAGTAAAGGTGTAAAACAAACGTATTAACATCAGTGGGATGTATACATTACTTTTCCACAGACCAACATACTTTTCCACCTGCATCATCTGATTGAAGTGCTAATAGCAATGAATAAAAAGTCATTTCTCAGTTTTCTGTAGTGCACCAAAATATATCTCTTGTAGTCCTGGTAAGTTTTAGATACCTATGGAATATTAAAAATTTTATACTTTCAAACAGGCTGTAATATTTTTATCCCTTCTACTGGTTTAATGTGCACCTGGAAAATTAAATATGGATGAAAATCGTATATTTACACTTTCATATCTTTGCTGGTTTTAGTGCCTCCATGTGCCTCTTAATATTCTTTACCTTAGCCCCAAAACCTTGGTGTCAATGTCCTTAACTGCAAAATTTTCAGCAGTTAGATCCATTGCTACGACTGTTCCCTCTGTAATGTGTTAAAATAATGTGTAAAAAATTGATTCTATCATTTTAAAACTAGTTTTTTAATGAGAGTTGATTGTGGTTTGTGATATCTTTTTTATGGGTTTTCTTTGGGATTTTGCAGCATACACTCTCAACATTATAAGTTAATATGTACTCCTTCACAAATATTATGTGGGAAAATTTGGGTTCTGTACCATCTGTGCTCTGTATTTGTTTATTTATTTAGCATCTCAGTAGTAAAGTTGTATGTCTTTGAAGATGAAGTCTTGTAGAGATCACACAGACTCAAGCTTATATCCTACAGTACGAATCAAGTTTTCTGCTAGTTTTTTTTTAACAGTGAGAAAATAAAATACAGCTGATGATAACCACCATGTTACTTTTCATTTCAGCCATTAAAGATTGTTCCAATGGTTCTTTGTTATGTGCATCAACTAATCAATGTATAGCCTTCTCCCAGCGTTGTGATGGAATTGTAGACTGCATAGATTCCAGCCTTGATGAGTCTGGCTGTTCAGGTACTTCATTTTGCATAAAAATATCATTTGAAACAAAGAAAGTATAGTTATTTCCTACTGAATGTTTTGGCAGTCCTCAAACTTGACTGACATTCCTCTGCTAAAACTTTGTCAAATTATATTAGGCATGAATTTTCCTGATGAAAGTATGACAGAGATGAAAAAAGATGAAGAATAATACGTCTAGTTAACATCTTCACAAGGGGTGTTTCTTAAGGTATAAACACATTGTTCAAAAAAACCCCAACCCTTTGTAGTACACTTTTAGGACCTCCCTTGATTTCAGCCAGTTGAGTAACCCACTTCAGTTAACCCACATTGTTGAGTAATAGGATTGCTTATTTGTGGTTTTTTTCAAGTATGTTGCAAATCCAGGTTGGAAAATAAACCAAACAGCATTTTTTTAATCACAGTGCATTTGACACAATATTCAGATTTGGTTTGCAGTTGTTAAATGGTGGAGAAAGATAAGTACAGGACAATAATACACATTCAATGTGAATTAGATTTTTATTAACAAAATCTAACAAATGCATAGATAATGTTGATATAAATAAGTAAATCTAGATTCAAAACATCCCATTCAATGACAAAAAGTTACTGCAGCTCTTCCCCAGACAGAACTCTTGACCAGTTCTGTGTTGACAGTACTCTGCCAGCTTTGCTGAATTTGCATTAGCTGAGAATTTAGCTCTCTTTTTGTAATTTTTATGAGTTTTGTGATAAAATTCACAACATTTCATATGCATTGCAATAATATAGTTCATTATAATGTGTTAAATGTTTATTCACAAACTGAAAGTTTAGCAAACTCTTATTGGTAGGAGGAACGGTTTTCTTTGGGAGTGAAATGTGACCACAAGTATTGTGTTCACCATCTCTCATAGCATCATGAAATGGTTTGGGTTGGAAGGGACCTTAAAGATCAAAGAGTTCCAACACCCCTGACTAGGGCAGGGACACCTTCACTAGACCAGGTTGCTCATGTGAGAGAAGGAATCATATTTCAACATTAAAAAATTACGGCTTCTATAAGAATGAGAGAATTCATACTTGGTAAATTTGATTTATAAAAATGATTTTAAATTAAAAGCAACATATTCAGAATTTAGTTCAATGCAGAAGAATATAGAACATAAACTAGTAGACTCACATGACACTAAATTACAAATCTTCCATTATTTTATCAGAAGGCAGATCTTTTAAGTAAGTAATTTACATTCCAAAATTTAATCCTGAAACTGGAGGTGTCCACACTGAGTAACACTGTTATATGCCATAAACAATTTCATTTTGCATATATCCAAAACTCTTTAGGTCCAATTTGTATTATTACCAGTTATTTTCTTATTAAAGAAGATTGAGGGGAT
This sequence comes from Corvus brachyrhynchos, assembly GCF_000691975.1. Lineage (NCBI taxonomy): Eukaryota > Metazoa > Chordata > Aves > Passeriformes > Corvidae > Corvus > Corvus brachyrhynchos. The sequence goes on from NW_008239547.1 coordinate 215,222, forward strand.
TCTATTTTGATTTTGAGTTTTTTCTTGCTAAAGCAATGCAAAACTAAGCTTCAGTAAAAATAAATGTGATAATGTGGAAATCCAAATTAAGGGACATCAAGAGTTTTTAACAGGATGTCACCAACTACTTAAATACCTTTTGTCTTTTAAAGCCTGATTTCCCTAGTTCTTATGAGAATATGATTCTAAGTGTTAAAATTCTGAATATCTTCAATAAAAGGATTGGTCACAAAGGAGTGTCTGTTCACCAGCCCTATATAAAAGCTTTTAATGGTAATGTAGACTTAGGTACTAATTAAATATAAGTTCAATACTTTTGGATCTCATTTTACATATTTCTGTTGTTTGAAAATCAAGTAAGTGGCAAAAATTCCATTTCTGGAATCAGATGAAAATCTCAATTGAGAAAAATTTGAAGCCTGTTCAAGTGAAGCATCAGGATTTCTATAAGCTCAAGAGCACTCCATTGCTTATAATAATGTTATGACTTCACACTTGTATCACCAAGTCCAGGTCTAAAAAAAGAAGTTTTGGAAGTGCTAAGCACCAAAAGGACAGGTGTGAATATTTTACCATTTTGAAAATCAGACAATGACAAATGTAAAAACAAAGAGGGGGAAATTACAATTTTTACCTTTATGTTTGCAGTTTGTCTTGAAGAATACTGCAAAAATGGAGGAAAATGCATCATCAAAGATGACATTCCATTATGCCAGTAAGTTTCATTGGCAACTGACTTTTTGCTTGACATTGGAAAAAGCTGCAGTTGAAAGAGGTGGCTTGCTCTCCAGGAACTGAAATGACATTCCATAGAAGTGTATTTTAAAATGTCTGTATGTCTACACTATTTTTGTTTACACTTAGTGAGTTAAACCACATTTTGAGAAGAATGTTATTTATCAGATAGAATTTTCTGTAACTTTCATCTGTCATTACATGAGACAACCTGTTGGCCTGACACCTTAAGTTTTTTGTGTCTCGTGCTTCACATCAACGTTTAAAAACACACGTTTCTGTGCCTTATTTGCAGCGGGTGTTGTATACCTCAGATGAGATTTTAAAGCAGGCCACATTCTCATCTTTATCTTCTTGGCAGGTATTTGGAAAAGAAAGTGTTTTTCCCTCCCCTAAAAAAGGGGGTTAAAAATATGCTTGCATTTTTTTCTGGAAATACTCTGCTGAAAAAAAATAACGTATGGAATTCTGATGTAGAATGAACGAGCCATTAGAAAGTGTCAGGCTATCTGAAGCAGGTCATTTACACAAGATATCACTTTGTTTCCCATTGGGAAATTAGAGGAGACTTTTTAAATGCAAAGAAAGTGATGGTATGTGTTATGCTTTTGTCCTTCACGTGCTTCAGTGGAGCTTGCTAAAGAGTTTACCAAATTACTAAAGAAGTGACTGTTTTATCAGAGTAACTAGTGAAGACTAGATGTTAAGGTTTATCTCCTAGCCACTAGGAAACACATTAATAAGCCTGCTTTCTCTTTCAAGTCATGTTTATCCTTTATTGGCTGAAGAAATGTAATATATAACATACTCAGAAAATATTGGGACATTCATACAGGGTACTTCGATTTGGCTCTCAGGAAACAATTACCTGCAGATTTCCCCAAAAATGTCCAGTATCATAGAACAGAGAATTGTCTCTGCAAGAACTGTGGAATTTCACTAAGGTGGCTGTTTCAAAATTTTTTTGAACACATAAAGATACAAAGGGGACAAAAACCATAGGGAAGGATTGCAGATGAAACAGAATGAAAAGTCATTGGAAAATCAAGGGATTTGCAATAGGGGGGTTGCAATTTGTAAATTAAATCCTTGATCAAAAAGAAAATTTGCAAGGAAAAAGCACTGGGGGAGTAATTGAGATTTTAAGTACACAAGAGAATTATAAGACTTGAACTTCTGTTCAGACTTGCAAGAGAAAGTAACCCAAACAAGCAAATATTTTTTATCCACAGAAATCAAAGACATTTGGAATAAAAATATTAAATTAAACTAGTAAATAGGGTACTTTCCCTCAGCATTCAGTAAGAAACATATTTAATTCTGATGTAATGCAAAGGCAATCAGAGCAAAGGCACAGAAACAAGAATTCCTTAACTGGTGGACTAACATAACTCCAAGAGCTGTACATGCTTCTGTTGGGGAAATTCTACTCAAGAATGCCAGAACTCCAGTGCACGCTGCAATAGGCTTTCTGAAAACTGCCTGTAAGGGACATGGCTGGAGAATGGCAAATGGAGAAGAAAAGGGATAGCCAGATCAACAGTCTGATATCAATACCATTCAAGGCTTTATAATATTTTTAAGGAATTACTTACACATGTAATAACAGGAGAGTTAACCATTACTAAGATAAACTACATGACTGTTTGAAATTCCGTGTCAAGACCATGAAAAGACAAAAAAACCCCAAAAATGTACCTAAAATAATAAAAAATTTAGAAATATATCAGTTTTCAATACCCAGGGGGGAAAAAAAATCCAAAACCAAAACAACCAAACAACCCCCCAAAAACCCAAAACAACAGAACAAAATTAGAAATTATAATGAAAAATACGCTATTTTTTATTCTCAGTTCTTACTCTAAACTTCCTGAAAAAGAAATGATAAGTTTAGCTAGAAATATCTTCCTCCCTTGAGAGCAACTGTTCTTCTAGTCTGCAGGATAGGTCAGGAGAAAAAGCATAGTGTATAAGAGTGAAGGAAGCCTGTTGCACAGTAAGGAGAAGCCTGAAAAGAACAGAGTACAGATCCTGCCCTGACACAGAAGTGACAGAGAGTCTTCCTAGATACCCAGAGGTAATTGTGTGGGGATTAAAGTGATCTTGAAAGTCACTGGCTTTGACTAATACTATGCAGCGACACAGTGGAAAAGGAAAAAATTTGTTAACATGTCCTTTTCTTTTGATTTTATCTGGCAAAATGGATTCTGATCTTCCCCCATGTGAGATGATTGTGCTCTAGTTTCTATGAAAAAAGCCCTGAGTCTGGAGTTTAAAAGTTTCTTTGGCCTCTCTGAAAATTTTGGTTTAACAAAAAACAGACTGGACAGGTCTCAAAGCTTCATTTGATTCAAGGTTCCATCATGTTCCTCTAAGAACTGAAATTACTGCTTATTTTAGGTCAGATGGCAATACACTGATAGAAAAGAATAGAATTTCTGGAAAACATTTTTGCTGGTGATAATAGATGAGGTTTTCTATGTTTTTAATGCAGTGGGGTTGAAGTAGTTAACTTTATAGACCCCTTCTAGTTGTTTAACATGCAAGCATGGGAACAGTAAATTTGTAGTAGCTGCTTAGGCAAAAGAAACATTTGAACTCCTTGAAGAGACTGAAAGTGGATAGTAGATTTTATAAACTGAGTACTTCTCCAGTTCCTTTGATGCTGTATGTTTTTACATGTGTGAACTCGTGTACCTTAGATATATATATATAGTTAATACTTAGGGCATCACCCTGTCTTTCAATACTATGCAACTAGGAGGGATCAGTAGCAGGTGGAAGGTGAGGTATGACATCCCTCTCTGAAGAGATATCTGTAGACCTGGTGGAAAAGAGAGCAGTGCATACAAGTCTAGATAACATTTCAGTATATATTGGAGTGAGCAAGAGAGTTGGTATATCAGGTTGCTGTAATTTTTGTTCATGCTACTGAAAACAGCTTCTCTAAGCTGGTGCACAATGACTGCAATAATATCAGTGAGACGCCCAGTGTTTGAGAATGTGACTAGTGGTTGGTGTTCTGGTGGATGTTCTCAGGGAGAGTATGCAAGTTAAATCAGAGCAATGGTGCTTTGTGGGTGATGGTCATCTTCCTACTTGAATGAAACACAGCTTGATGGCTGTCCTGGACATGCTTGTTATCTGAATTTTTGAGTCAGCTTTGAAAGTCACTTGCATTTGTTTCTGCAGTTTGGTCAGGAGAGTAATTGGGGTGCATATCAAACATATTTATCTTGTACTTACCATTTCATGGGTATTTTCTTTGTCTGCCAAACTAAACTGAGCTTTCATCTGAAATTCTATGGCCACTCTGATTTGACAAAATGTGACTCCTATTTATCCTGACTGAGGTCTCTTCTGTAGTCAATGTGCAGCCAAGTGGCTGGTGCTGGCAATCAGCTACTGTGGTTGCGCAAGCAAATCATGATAGTTTGAGCAATAATGATGAGAATTTTTGCAATTTCAATCCTCTGATTTCAAAATCATTCCTTTGATTATATGTATGCTTTTCCCAACTGTTCATCCAGTATTTCTTTGTGTTTGTTTTATTTTAGCTTTAAAGTGAGACCACAGATGCCTGGTAACATAGGAGAGGAATATAGAGGATAGCAAGCAAGCTGGGAAAAGCGTGTTTGTAACACATTGAATTGGAAGGGTGAAGCTTCAAAGATTGTACTAGTGTTGAAAGAAAAAGAAAACACTGAGAACAGGAGAAAATAAAAACAAACCAACATCCCACCCCCCCAAAACAAAAAACCAAACCAAACCAAAAAAACCAACCAAAACACAAACCAGACTGTTCATACATACTTTTCATTCTCATTCAACTGGACAAGAGTAATACTAAACACTCACATTTAAAATGTACTAAACTTCACATATAATAAATGTTAAATCATTGTCAAATCATCAAATGGTTTGGGTTGGAAGGAATCTATGAAGTTCATCTAGTCCAACCCCCCTGCAATGAGTAGTTTCATCTTCAGGTTGGTCAGAACCCCATCCAACCTGACCTTGAATCTACCAAATCTCTGGGCAACATGTTTCAGCATTTCACTAAGTTAGTTGTAAAAAATTTGTTCCTTACATCAAGTCTGAATCTTCCCTCCTTTACTTTAAACCCAGTATTCCTGGCCCTGTTTCTGCAGGCCCTACTAAAACCAGAATTATTTAGGTTGGAAAAGATATAATACAATGCTTGAGTTTCCCTTTATTTTATACAAATATTTTCTACATAATAAACCAAATTTCAGAGAATTTACACTGACTAGTACTAGAGAGTATAATGAGAGCACTTTTATTAATGTCTGAACTATAAGAAGGTTTTATCCTTTAGCAAAAAAAAGTGATTGCATTCACTGCTCTGTAATTAAACAGAGTCATATTACAGATTAGAAATAATTCTTCATTAAACAGTTTTTAAATTCATTCAGTATGTAACATCTAGCTAACTGAGCTGTGGAGATTGGAATTGCAAGGAGTCATTATAAACAGATAATTAATTATGGCTATCTTTGTAGTTGTGTATCTAAATGCTGATTTGGCCCAAAATATAGAAACTGAATTATTTTGTTTGTTACTTTTATGTGACAAAAGTAAAGAAGATTACTTTCCCTTTTATTTTTTAGAAAAACAATTGATTTTACAGGGTGATAATTCATTCGGAGAAGGGGAATTCTTGCTTATTCTTTTTTAAAAAGAATAAAAATTAATTGATCCTTTATTTTTTGCTTCTTTCCTTCTCCTTTTTACCATGAGCTTATGATTGTAACACAAATGATCTGTTTTAAATTGCAAACAAAGTATTTTATCCTGAGTAGTACAATAGCAAGCAGTATTTCACAAAATTTAAAGAAAAAAGGGGGTTTTTGGTAGTTGAGACATTTTTTCAGAATCTGGTTTTGTTTTCAAAATACTAGCTTCTGGTAAGCACGATAATTTTTTGAGGAGCCCTGCAAAGTGGCATGCAGCTTTAAATAATGTCTTGGTAGACTGTTTGCTACCTCTTTCAGTTAAGTATCACATATGGCAAAGGAGGGAGATCCTGCATCCTCACTGGACAGTATTTCAGTGAGGAGCATAGGTTTGATCTTGTTTTTTTCCTAAACATGTTTGACTTTGGATCTACTCTTACCTGTATTGTGCTACTGAATTTTTGAGGACTGATGGTGGTAGTTATCTTTAAAAGTGGGAGGATTGTTTTAATATCACACAGGATGTGTGATAATAATATTCCAGCCTAAGAAAATGAAATGCTTGGAAGCATCTGGAATGTGATTTGATGGAAATATGGAGTCTAAACACTGACAATGTAGAAACACCAATCCATAAGTAAAGAGAGTTTGTAAAGGGAGAAGATGGTAGTTTCCATTTCAGCTAAATTTTCTCCTGCTGCTCTCAGAAATCCTCACCTTAGAGGGAGAATTGCTGACATAGCAGCTGCTGATTCACTGCAGATTATTAACTGTTCAAACAAAACGAACTGGTACTGATTTCACTTCTTCCCTAAGAATTTTCCTTTAGATTTACTGAACAAATGGGACATGGGTAAATTGGTGAAGCTATATTGAGCATATACACCTACTCAGGAAAGTTGTAGTCATGAAAATCAATTGTACATAGAGGAGCAATGAAATAAGGATGCAGCCATGAATAAAAACAAAAGCCGTGATCAGTAGCCAAAAAGATAACACACTGAAAACAAATGTCATGCTAAGATTTGGCTTTTGGGAAGCAAAGGCATATCTACAAACATACACATCTAGCATAGAGAAGGATTTTTCTCATATCTTTCCTTTACCCAAGTCTCATTTGAAAAGTGAGGCTGGGGCAAATTAAATAACAAATTCAGGTTACCTGAGTTGGGTAAAATTAAGAATAGGAAGACAAATTAATACATCTGTTCTCCAGAATAAATTAGATACAATTTGTCATGAAACAAAATATACAATATATAGATGGAAATGCATTTTAAAGATTTGCCTACAGGAAACTCTTTCCTAAAGTTTCTATTTATTATACTATTTTTTATTTACACTTGATCCTTTCTTATTTGGAAACGTTTCATGAAATCAAGATGCTTGATGCAGCAATACTCTTGCCTTTTAGTTTTTCATGTTTCTAACTTCATAACCTTTTCCAAAGGAAAATCCCATAGGGATTATGGTGCAATGTGACAGAAACTTAGATTCAAAAATCTTAGCATTTGGTCTATTTTGCAATAGTTGGGATGAAACAGCTTTTGCTTCTCATGCTGATTGCATGCTCTCAGGAAGTTCAGTGATCATTTCACAACACAAAAAAAAAAAGGAAAATCTGTTGAATCCTTCATATATCAGAATTCAGGAAATACTGTTCCTCTGTATAGAAAGATAAATGTCAAATTTGTTTAAGAAGTTGGGGTTTTTTTCATTTATATTTTCCCCACTTGTACCGAGTGACTTCAAAGTAAATACGTTTGGCCGAATGAGTTTTACCTAGTGAGAAACTTGCCATCGAGCAAATTATCAATGGCATATACTGGCTATTTTTGTATTTAGAAGCACTTTACTTCAAGTTTTGCTCTTCTTCTCCCTCTGCAGATAACAGTATGATCCTGAGGTCAGCTCTTTATCACACTGAAGCCAGCTGCTTCATGCAGTTTGTAACTTCTAGAAATGACAAAAAACCTCCAACTGACATTTATCTTGGTCAAACATTATTGAATATATAGGGCAGTTTGCCACCTTCTGCAGTGAGGTAGGGATATCCTGTCAAGCTCTCCTGTGAGTGGTCTGAATCAGTGAATTGCTGAATCCAATGATTTCAGAAGGAATCTGTCTTTTTTGGTTTTTATATTATAAAACTAAAAAAAGGTTGTCTCTATATAACTTATTAAATTTGACTGCACATAATTGAAAGCCAGATGTTAGAGTCAGTTAAATAAATATAACTGAATAGAAACAAAGCAGGGTCTCACAACAAATGTTTCTAATCATGTTTTTTAGAAATCTCTAGCACTTGATTCAAATGTAAATCAGGCTTTCTCATTTAACTCTTAGGTTTTGGTCTTTTGTACAGAAAGACAAAGTTCAAGATATCTTTAAAACTGGAAACAAACTAAGTAGCTTATAGTCTTTCTCTGTTTTCCTGAGGTAAAATATTACTGTGACAAATGGAAAAAGTCTCTCTTGAATGACCCATTGATAGAATCTGAAGAGCAATCACAGTGGAAGTGTTTATTTTAAGTACAGTCCACCGGTCATTCTGGAAAACAAACTGTGAACTATGTATTTTCAAATTGCCTCTTAATGATATGTTTGCTGAGTGGGGACATTTTTACCTGTAAAGAAAATCAGCAAAGAATTTCTGGGACAATTTCTAAATTGAAGAACTTGATGAACATTTTGTACAACCTTTTCTTGCAAAATTTTGGAGCTGAAAGGTGCTAACACAGCTTTGGGAATAAAAGTACCTGCATGTTTCATTATAAAAGGTGATTTTCCTACATTATCAAAACCATTGCAACTCTCAAGATCAGAGAGAGAATTATATTTAGTGTCTGAACAAAAGAATTGATGTTTTAATTTAAAGATACTATAATCTTATTGAGAAGGGTATAATTTAGTAGCTACAGTGAAAATTACTCGGACATTTAAAAATGATTAAGCGAAAAAATTTCTCCTCAGTTGGATCAGCAATGCTTAAGTCACTGAAAGCATTCAACCTCTCTGATAAATATCCTATATTTCTCTTTTGATTTTCAATTCAGTCTTATAAAAGGTTCAAAGTAAAATGAGGAAACTACAAGGTGTAGGAAACCATAGCTGGTAAAGGTCCAATGAACCTTTACGTCAGAATGACTTGTACACCAAAACTATCGACTTTATTGCATTTAAAAATCAGGAGACAGGTTTGTCTTCAGTAAGGAAAAGCTTAGGATGTGGAAAGTGTATGTGTAGGAGAGGATGTATTTTGAGTGATGAGAGATTTTTTATATGGGAGAACGTTAATGAATATTGGATACTGGATGTTTGCCAAAGCATGGAGGGTCCCCTGAAGGGTTACTCCTACTAATACCAGATGCTCAAGAGTAGGAAAAATGGATAGAAAGCTTTAAATCAAAACATTTTTTGTTCTATTTTGTTCAAAACAGGAAAGAATAGAAGTAAAATAATAAATATTTTTCAAAAGAGAGAAAAAAAGGGAACAATTGAGAAAGTATAAACAAGGATTGCAAAGATTCTTGTGCTACAGCCACTCCTTCTTCACATTCATGTGGCTGTCTTTTGTCCACAGAAATTTAAAAACATCTGGATATATCTATTTATAGACACATAAATTACTCTACATTTTTTGGATTATATTAAGTCAAACAATTTAAAAGTCTTAGTTCAGATGTTCTTATTTATCTTGAGTAACAATCTTTTTTCAGATTCAGTCTTCCTGGATTTAAGTGAAAGTAAGAAGCAATACTTGGAATGAAAACCAGTATTTTCACTCCCTAAGATTCCACCTGCATGTCTGCATATCAGACTTTGTTGTCTAGAATGACAATCAGCTCAGCATTAGAGTCCTCTCTGTAGGAGGCTGCTGGAGGCTGCTGGTTGGATACCCCTAATACAATACAGAATGTGTCATAAAAGCTGTAAGGGAGACTTTTGGAAAACACGTATATCGTGAAGCATGTTGATAAGAATTTTGAAGTGTGACTAAAATGAGGAGTACTCTGATACAGATGGGTCTTGGCTGAGGGTGTCAGGAAAGATGGGATTGGTGGGGGTCTGTATTTGAGGATCTGTGCTATTGAGTAAATCGTGTAGAAAAGACTTACATCTTGTATTCTGTACTAACCATGTCCTGACATTTGACCTACTGAGTCTGACCCACTAGACTCATTGGTGTCACAATGTCATCAAGCTATCCTGCACGTTTGCAATTTTCCCTCTTGTTCAGTCAGTGAGAATTTAAGTCTCCAAGAATTATACCTTTTGTGCGGTTGCTAGGTGGCTAAGGGATTTCCTAAAAGCAGCAAATTCTACTAAATTAAGAACTTTTGAACTTTTCTTGCCAGCTTTTGCAGTGTTGACTGATCTGGAAAGCTCCATGCATTTTAATTTTAAACACATACAAACACTGAGGATTTTTCTCAATGCTTGGAAGGAGCTTTTCATGTTTGCTATTGCTCTAATCAGCTACTAGGTAACATCTCTAAGCGGGTAGCAGTAACTATGTGCTGTTCCCACAAAGACATTTGTATGTCCTTTGAGGAAAAGGTACACATACCTTTGAGCTAAAATAATTTTGTCTGCATCTGGAGTGAAATTTATATTTTCAATGTATGGAAATATTTTTCATTAAAAATATGTATTGGATTGTAAGACATAAATGAACTTTGAAATGTCCTCTAGAGTATATCACGGTCATGTGGCTCATGCAAGAATTACAGTGTGGATCTCAACACCAAAGTTACTGCAGGAATAAACTTCTGTGGTGGGTTGGCCCTGGCTGGGTGCCAGATGCCCACCAAAGCCACTCTATCACTCCCTGCCTCAGCTGGACAGGGGAGGAAAAATATAATGAAAAGTTTGTGCATTGAGATAAGGACCAGGAGAGGTCACTAAGCAATTACCATCACAGGCAAACCAGACTTGACTTAGAGAAATCTCTTTAATTTATTACCAATCAAATCTGAGTAGGGTAATGAGTAAAAAACCTAGATTTTAAAATGCATTGCCCCCACCCCTCCCTTCTTCCCAGATTCAACTTGACTCCATGATAACTCGGGTAACTCTGAAATAGGACAAGAGAACATAGTCTTAAGCTGTTCCAGGGGAGCTTTAGGAAGGAAATTAGGAAGAAGTTCTTCACAGAAGGAGTGATTAGATATTGAGATTGCCTGCCCAGGGAGGTGGTGAAGTCAGTGGCCTTCCAGATGTTTAAGGAAAGACTGGATATGCACTTAGTGTCATGGTCTAGTTGAAATGGTGGTGTTGGGTTATAGGTTGGACTTGATGATCTCAGAGGTCTTTTCCAACCTAACTGATTTTGTGATTCCTCATTTTCTCTGCCTCCTCCCATACGGCAGTAAGGGGGATGAGGAATGAGGGTTGCAGTAAGTTCATCACAGGGGCAGCCACCATCCCTTATGTGCTCAGCCTTGGCCAGTGCCAGGTTCATCTTGCAGCCAGCTGGCATTGGCTCTGTTGAACATGGGGGAAGCTTCTGGCAGCTTTTCACAGAAGCCACCCCTGTAGCCATCTCAGCAGATACCAAAACCTTGCTGTGCAAACCCAATAAAACATCAATCATCAAGCTAGGCTTCAGAATTCAGTAAACTGCAGGAGGTGGAGATTTTGTTTGTTTGATTTTAAATGACGGAGGTCAGAAAGGTTTGGATTTAAATGAACTGTGTGTTTGAATTTCTGCAACCAGATTTTGGTAGCTGGGAGGGGGACTACAGGTGGGGCTTCTGTGAAAAGCTGCTGGAAGATTTCCCCCATGTCTGACAGAGGCAATGCCAGCCAACTCCAAGACAGACCCACCAGTGGCCAAGGCCGAGCCAACCTGGGAAGGTGGTAGCACCTCTGTGATAATATATTTAAGAGGAATAAAAAAGTTATTGCATGGATGTAATTGCACTCAGAAAAGAGAGGAGTGAGAATATGTGACAGCAACAATTCTGCAGACAGCCAGGTCAGTGGAGAAGGAAGAGCAGGAGGTGCCCCAGATGCCAGAGATAAGATTCCCCCACAGCCCATGCTGAAGACCGTGGTGAGACAGCTGTGCCCCTGCAGCCCATGAAGATCCATGGGGATGCAGAGATCCACCTGCAGCCCATGGAGGAAACCCACACCAGAGCAGGTGGAAGCCTGAAAGAAGGTTGTGATCCCATGGGAAGTCTACACTGGAGCCGGCTCCGGGCAGGGACCTGCAGACCCATGGAAAGAGGATCTCATTCTGAAGCAGCATTCCTGGCAGGACTTGTGATCCCGTGGGGGATCCACTCTGGAGCAGCCTGTCCTTGAAGGGCTGCACCCTGTAGAAAGGGACCCATGTTGGAGCAGTTCCTGAAGAACTGTAGCACATGTGAACCCATGCTGGATAAGGTTGTGGAGAATTGTCTCCAGTGGGAGGGACCCCCCCAGTGTAGCAGAGGAAGGGCTTCTCTCCCTGAGCAAAGTCAGAAACAACCTGCAATGAACTGATGATATGGTCATTATCCATCTCCCTACACCACTGGAGGGGGAAGAGAAAGAGCCCGGGAAGGAGAGCAGAGTCTGGGAAAGGTGTTTTTATGTCCCATTGTCCTGCTCTGATTTTGATTGGTAATAAATTCAATTAACTTCCCCAAGTCTGTTTTGCCCTTGACGGTAACTGGTGAGTGATCTCTCCCTGCCCTTATCTCAACTTGTGAATCTATTTTTTGCATTTTCTCTCCCCTGTCCAGTTGTGGAGTGTAGTGATAGAGTGGCTTTGGTGTGCACCTGGCATCCAGCCAGATTCCACCCACCACAAATTGTTTCCCTGAGGATGAGAAAACTAACTGACCAGGATGCTTGATATTTTATGTGTGCTTCTGTATTAGCAGACATAGATAACAAATTATCATATGGCTTCCTAACTATGCTGAACTAAACCGTGCCTTATCTCACCCTCTGGGCAGCCACATGAAAGCCAAAACCATGATCATTCTCTTTGTGGTCAGAGAGAAAGAATTGCCATCAAGCCCAAAGTGTCTTCTCCATTTTTAACTCTAGTTCTGTACATACTCAGGGTACCTTGGCAGCTGTATAAATTCCTTGGAGAGAAGAATATATCAGTTGTGTATAGACACATGCATTGCACTTAGGCTAACCTCAACAAGTGCCTTTGTTGGAAAAGAAGACAGTATTGGAGGCAACAACATGTGACAATAGCTTCTTTAATGTAAGTGCTAGGTGAGATTATACAGTAAGGATTGTCTAAATTCTAACATTAAATGTGTTTAAGCTCTGGGTCATTGACTTAGTATACTAGAAGAATATTTTTATTGCTCCATGAGTTTCTTGTTTCCACTTTTAATTTTCCAATTTCTTACTTTAATCCTTTTGCCATTCATTCTTATTAGCTATCGTGTTTTCCATTGATGAAATGTCTGCTCAAGCGAGTTTGGTGGCAAAAGTTGTGCAAATATAAAAACACTCCTTAGGGTTGTAAAGTGAAGCTAACGAGTTTACTACCTACAGTAAAAGGGAGCCTGTGTTCTGCAGTCCTTGCATGCTTGAGTTTCCTATGCAAGCTACTGCTAGTGCAGCTTTGCATGACTAGCAGCTGAACAAAACAGTTTTAAGCAGGGCTACATAGAGCCAAATATCTCAATGTGTGCTTTTCACAGAGCAGAATTCCAGTTTGAAAACACTTATTTCTCCTCTGATGGTTTCATTTTCAGATTTTAAGTACTCTTTTGCAGTCAACTGATTTTTACTTATTTTCAGGTAAATTAAAGTGCACAGCTTGATTTATATTGTAGTCTATCAAAAAAATTTAAAAATTTAAAAGTCAGGACTTATTAACAGACTTCAATAGATGGGGAAAAAAAGCTTTTATTTGCCTTGCTTTTCTTTATCCTTTATTCTTTATCTTTTGTAAACCAATATTTTATTAATGTGAACTTTTTTGGGACTTAGGAAAATAGAAGATCTCCTAAAACCTATTAATATTTTAGTGTGTGGAAAATATTGTTTATATAGTCATAGAAATTAATTAAGATTATCTTCCTGGCTCTCTTGCTTTTAGAGTTTAAGGTGGGATGATTTGGCAGAATGCATTTTAAGAGGTGACACAGCAGCTACTCGTTATTATAGTTCTAGTGTTTTAATAGGTGTCACCAACTTTTTCTTCATTTATAGACTACTCTTATGACATCAGTAAAGTCTATCACTTCCTTTGATGCTAATAAGATCAGCACAAAACTCCACATACTGAGAATATTGTACTTAATGGAAGTAGCTGAGAACTTTTTTCTGACAGATCATAAGATAATAGAGGAAAGCTAAAAATGAATATACAGATGTGTTGCCAATACCATAAACTAGATTATCCCAGTACAGCAAGTATAGCAAGTATTCTTCATTTAGGTTTTAAATCTATACTTACACGTATATACATATGTACATATATACATATATACATATATACATATAATGCTTCTACAGCTATCTTTCTAAAATTTTCTGCCCTTAAAATTCTTTTCAGTATGCTGTTACTACCTGCAGCAACATAAAAGTTTCTGTAAACACAGGAGTTGGTAATATTCCTATTGCTTTGTTCTGATCTACAAAAATCATACTGCCACAGAACTATGAACACCTCATTTCAAGATGGGACCATACAACACAACTGGGCATTTAAATATAATATAGAAGTTGGTATATTATCAAATTATGCTTTCTTAGCTTTTTAAAATTATATACATATTTATATTTCCACCAAAACATATCAGAGAGTAAGAACAAAAATAAGATTTTAATAAGTGACAGAATGAGACCACAAGAATGGACCTGACAGTATTTATTTCTCTCTGTTAAATGTTTTTATATGGCAGAACCATTCTGTAGTTGAAAAAGGTGGTGAAACACTTATCATCATTCTCTTTGCAGTCTTATACCTACAAGAAGGTCAGTGTCACTTGAATCTTAGTCTTGTGAAAAAGTCTTCCAGAAACCCTTTGCCTCAATAATCCTGAACTACTCTGCAATTCTACACTCTGAACTTCCCCTAATGGTACAGGTTGCATTTGTACTTTGCACATTATTTCCTGATTTTTCATTTTAAGATGCATTCTTACCCATCACATCTCACTGAATTTTTTGCCCAAACTGTCATCAGCATGCATCTCAGTTAATGCAGCATTGACCGTCCTTGCTTGCATGACTAAAAAGCTTTTAGGCCAAAGTTCTTCAAAAGTAACTGCAGAGAGGATTTTTCTTTTTTATGTCTCTGCTCCCTCTTCCTTATTGCATCAAATGTTAATTATTGACCCTGCTTTCCTAGCCTTCATAATTTATTCCAACTCCATCTATAATTTTATATTCAATAAGTATAATTTGAATATGTTTCAAATACTGTTTGCTCGAAGAGAGTACAACCTGTCCCCTACCCACTAAACAACAACAGCAATAGTTTGTCTATGTTTTAACGTGTCTCTACACCCTTGTCAAAGTTTAGAGTAAAATTAGACAAAACTCTTTGTACTTATTGAGCAGAAAGTGCGTTTCTCTTTCAAAATAACTTCATTCCAAATGTTCATGAAACAAGGACTGAGTGCAGAAAGGAATTAGGCATCTGCTTTCCTCATAAATCCAGAGAATCAAAGCATAGTACAAAAATCTTGGCTTTGACATTTGAGCTTCTTTTACAACTTCTTTTCTTCAGTCTCTTGCCTTGTTTTTTAATTACTTACTTTGTTCTGGTAGTATGAAGTCCTCAAAGCTGATATTGGCATGCAAAAGATGGAACAAATAATTTGATAAATGTTCAAGATTGTCTTTATTTGAATATATCTTCTTACATCTATGAAGAATGTACAAGTAGTCACAAAAAATGCACAGCAGTGAACTGTACAATTCATTTGTTAAGGCAGGCTAGACTGCAAGATTCAAAGCTATGTTGATATTTCAGAAGTACACATCTGCTGCAGTATTTATCAAAATTAAGCTTCCCCTTTCTAGGCTGACTCAAGAAAGTACTTTATAGTTCACAAGATCTTTGGGGAAAAACAAAGAAAACAAACAAACAAAAACACAAAATCAAAACCTTAGTTGATACCATGGGCTAAACTCATTCATTTATACCTTCTTTTTCCTTGGAACTTGGGAGAAGAACAATATGCATTCAACTTAGATGATATTAAGGATAATTCTTAAAAAGACAGACAGATTTTCCCCTGGTTCTAAAAATTCTAATTTTTTTAGACTTTGCTAAATATTGCATGATGGAATTAAAGATTAGTTAGAAGGTTTATCATGTTTTCTCCTTTCATCTTTCCCTCTCAAGGACATGTTAATAAAAATGAGAGTAGAGAGTAGAATCACAGAATCATAGAAATGTTAAGACTGGAAAAGACCTCCAAGATCATTGAGTCCAGCCATTAACCCAGTCCCACCATGTTTCTGCACAACCATCTCCGTAAATGCCACATCCACGTTATTTTTTGAACATTTCTAGAAGTAGTGACTTTACCACTTTTCTGGGCAACCTGTTCCAATGCATGACCACCCCTTTAGTGATTTTTTTTTTCCTAATATCCAAACTAAACCTCTCCTGGTGCAACTTGAGTCTATGTCCTCTTGTCCTGTCACTTTTTACTTGGCGGAAGAGGCCAACCCTCACCTGGCTGCACCCTCCTTTCAGGCAGTTGTAGGGAGCAATAAGGTCTCCCCTGAGCCTCCTTTTCCCCAGGCTAAACACCCCCAGCTCCCTCAGCCTCTCCTCATCAGACTTGTGCTCCAGACCTTTCAACAGCTTCATTGCTCTTCTCTGGACTTGCTCCAGCTCTTAGTGTCTTTGTTAGTGTTATTATAATGTTAATCTTCCTCATAGTTATTGTTATTCTTGCTTAAATTCTCAAGGTAAGGAATAATTTTTTTAACTAGAATAAAGCATTTTCAAGTTTTCTGGTGAAAAGCAGAAATTTTATGAAATATACTGAAAAATGCTGTCTATTCAGATAAGTGTCTACTTAGTTATTTTTGATAGAAAATATCCCTTCTGACCAAGCCAAAACCTCTGGAATATTAAGAAAATAATACTTGTCTTTATTCTTAGACTGTTTCTTTCCATACAAGCCTGGGCTATCACTGTACAGACACACCAGGGGCATGTATATGTTACATGATGAAGGGGAGAGGTTCTGAGGAGATGGAGTAATTTTTCAAAATATGAATAAACAATTTTTCTTCTTGTGAATGTTGTGTGTCCTCAATACAAAGTATTTCCATCCAATATCCTGTAACAGTCTCCTTTCTAATGTTACTGAAATACAAAAGATGTCAGAAGACTTTATCTGTGGCTCATAGTATGGTGTGGTGTAGTGTAGTTAACCCTGGCTAAATGCCAGATGCTCACCAAAGCCACTCTGTCACTCTCTGTCTCAGCTGGACAGGGGAGAGAATATGAAGTGAAAGGCTTATGGGTTGAGATAAGGACAGGGAGACATCACTCACCAGTTACCATCACTGGCGAAACAGACCTTGACTTTGGGAAAGCACTGATGGTCTCAGCCTTTGCCAGCAGCAGGTCCGTCTTGGAGCCAGCTGGCATTTTCTCTGTTGGACACAAGGGAAGCTAATGGCAGCTTCTTACAGTAGCCACCTATGTAGCACCTGCCTGCTTCCAAAACACTGCCACACAAAACCAAAACATGTAGCATTAGTGAAACAGGAAGCACAGAGAAAATGTAAACCACATTTTTTTAGCAATTTAAAAAATTATTGAAGCTAAGTTTTCAGAGCAGTGCCAAGTGTGTGCATTCCTTATGACCAATTTTACTATTCTGCAACAAAGAACACACAAGGAAATATTTTTTGCTGTTGTTATTTTTAGGGCTGTTCAAGCAGCAGTTTCAGACACAGATTTATGAAGCCTGGCAGTCCTGAGAATAACTGTGCAATTCTGGAATTGAGGATTTCTGAGCTTAGGATGTGCAGCTTCCTTAACATAAGGTCTTCCAAAGCATACAAGCAATTTTAAAGCCCATATCCTACCTACTTTCAAGAGGCTTTTTGATAAAATATCATTTAAATATTAATAAGGGTCACCCTTTTCATCTATGACTTCATCAGTAACAAGCTTATAATAGTGCTACCTCTCCTCCAGAACTTTTAGTGTGCTTGTTCAAACTCTTTATGAGAGGGACTCTTTGGACTTTGGTTTGACTTGATGAAATGGGACCCAGATATAATAACAAACACAGGAACTGCAGTAGTAAATTTTAAGTAAACAGATGTTAAGTTTCTACATACTTAGAGACTTCTGATTCTAAACCAGTTTTTGGAAAAAAATTATTTTGTTTCACTGTGAAAGCATAATATGTTCTTTGCAGAACACTTGGATTTTCTTGTGTACTTTTACCAAAAAATTGAAAACCAAATTAATTATCAGCACACTTTTTTGCTATTTAATTTTTTATGTTACTGAAGCTCCTGGAAGACTAGTGTCAGAATAAGGCAATGATAGATGTACATAATAGTTTGATGAATAGATTCTGCTGGACTTTATTTGTGAAGTACTCTAGTTCGTGAGTAGACTCTAGTTAAGAACATTCAGTAAATATTATTTTCAGTCATGTAGTAAAGCCAAACTGGAATGATTTATTCTTCCTGGAATCAGTGCTCAACTTTCAATGAGGCTTTTAGTTTTTTGCTCATGATGTCACATATTATATACAGGAATAAATCAGATATCCTAAACAGCAAGCAATATTTTTCTGTCTTTAATTTCTTCTCACTTCTTTTATGTAAATGTTGGTTTATGTGTTCATTTCTGCTTCCTTAGACATGACTGTGGACTATAGTTCTTGTAGGAAAATATCAATGATATTAATTGAAATTCCACATCTGGGATCTAGGATAGACTTTACATATCTGTTATCAATGAATGTATCAAATTCATCTGTATTTTCCAAAGAATGCCAGGGTAAGGTATGAATTGATGCAGCTACAATTGCTCTCTAAACAGTTCCAATCTTTCCAAATAATTATGCTACGTTTTCAGCCAGTTCAGGCAAACCACAATTATATGCAGATCATAAGGGATGGAAGGATTATTTGCCTTTCCATCCACATTCACTTTGAAACCCTGTGTTTATAAAATGTCATGAGAAAAGCAGTGCATTTACTGACCTTCCTTATGATTAGCTAAGCTGGAGTTTAGGGGCCAGAGAACGACTTTCTTCCACTGCATGGTTACCACAAAATAAGTACATCTGCTGTAACTTTAAAAGTGTGGATCCAGTAATGCTTTTTTAACCACCACAGATATGGCACACAGGACATTTCTCCAATTCTTGGCTCTTGATTCCTGGTGAAGTCACCACCCACAAAGTATTGTCTGTGCAAGTCAGACTTTGGCAGCAGGCTCAAGAGCTAAGGCTCAGACCCAAACCATAAGAGATATGTCAGCAAACAGTTTAACTTCCTTTTTGCTGTGTGGGTGACCAGAGCAACAGGAAGCCTGCTTTTATTGAATCCTCATGGAGAGTAAGTTCTCAAAGTCTCTTTCTTGAGGAAGAAATAAAAGGAGAGTTGGAACGGAACTGCTTAGGAACAAGCTCAGGAAAAAATAATTAACCTCAAAGATAAATAAAATCACATAAAGGTTTATTCACAAGACCACCAACTGCATGAACACCAAGTGTGGATCTCAAGTTAACCCTTAAACCTTCAAGAAAAGGTTTATAATAATCTGAGGTACTAGCAAAATTCCAGTGGTGAAATAAAAAAACAACATTCCGTTCTCAGTTTATAAAACTAAGAGGATCTTTCAGTTTTCGCTGATGTTCATACAGGCTCTACAATATGTATATGCCTGCACCAAACCCTGTTTCCACTCTTGCCAATACTTTGGCCCCACAAGATTTGTATTTTTAGATTCCTTCTTGAGCACTATAAGAAGTACATAATATTAAGTGACATGACAATAATAACTGAAACAATTCTTCAATGGATGTAAATGTTCTTCTCTCCATCTGTAAATGTAAAGTGAAAAAGCCACTCAACCGTACACCAATGTTTACTCCATAAATTAGGCAGATTTTTGCTCACGTCTTACCAAAAGGAAATACTTTGAAATAGAACTTTTAAAATTGGTTTGTGTTAGGCTTGAACAGTTTTTAATAATACCCTGGATCTAATTTTTCCTTTTACTTTTGAATTTGTTTCTAAACTGTCCTTCACAGAGTTAGACATTTATTGACCTTTATAAACTACAACACTTGACCTTGACTTTTTTCAAGCTCTGATTTGAAATTTGTGACAAAGCCCAGTCCTTCAAGTACCCGTTCTGTTTGATTGACAGTTGCCATTTTTGAATGTTCAAAGAATCATTTTTATAATCTTTATCCTAGGATTTCACATATTTAAATTTATTGGATTTTCCTTGTGACCCTTAACACAGCTGATTCAGTTTTATTCTTTGTTATAGTCTTATTTTGCCCCAGTTTAAATGTTTTGATATTTAGGTTACTTCAGATCAAGCATGATTTTTTTTTTTTTTTTTTTAATAAGTAATACCAACAGAGTCTCTATTATGTGAAACCAGTGATATGGGTGTTCTTTTTCATTTGTGTTTAGAACAACTCATTATTTTGGTTTTTGTTGGTAAGTGTGCCTTTCTTCCTCTTTTTTTTTCTTCATAAGATCTTCTGTGGAAAAATCCTACATAGTAGTCATGTGACATTTATCATCTGTCCTAAATATAAAATATTAAGGAAGATACTTTTTTGTTGGAATTCCAATTGAAATCAAGTGAAGAGGCTCAGAAAATATTATTATCTGTAAACTCTTATGGATGGACATCACTTTTAATCTTCCATCTTCAGAAATCCTAACTGCTCCAATGGTTGTGATAATATACCCATCTAACTGTTGGCCTTCAAAGTAAGTCTTGGAACATAAAATAGGATTATAAACTTTTCTTTCGCTCCTGGATATTTGAGAAAAAGAACATGAATTGAATTCCTTATAATAGAAGTCTGCCATAACTAACTTCTTAAAGCAGAAAATCTATATATCCATAAAATGTTAAAAAAATATATATGTAAATCAAAGTTTGAGATTTTCTGTACAGCATCCCAAAAGGTACTTTAGGTACTGCCACTTAAAAGTCTTCCTTCTTACAAGCAGGGGAGAAGCAAATAATTGTATTTTATTTATGTAATTATTTGCTTGTTTATTTTAATGTATTTAAGATTAGAGTTAATATTTTGGCTTTCATTTCTGTCAAATCAATTTAGAGTTTATTAAAAAGCCGGGAGAGGTGGGTGGCAGGGGCATGTGTATGCTTGAGGCCTGAGCCAAAATTTGTTCTCTGAACCATTTCAAATAGCTTTTACTCTCAAATAGAAATTATTCCCTGTCCTTCAAGTCAATTAATTTAACCTTTCATCAGGTCAGCCCGAGCAAAGAGCTGAGTTTTCTGTATTCAGTTGGCTCAGTTAAGCTCAGGAGAAGGGCATGCAAGAATCAGGCAGTGTAGCAGAGAAATCTCTCCGGTGGTGATACGTAGATGTGTTTCTAAACTGGTGAAACTCTGAGTCATTTTAGAACATTTCTAAGACCTTGTGCCCAAGTAATAGTGAAAAGACTCTCAGTCAGGCACAAGAAGTATGATCCTGATTATGTGAACAATTATGAATAAATTAATTGCTAATACAGCCTCTAATTACTGCTAATGTGTTATATAACATAAGCAAGTCTAAAGGGTTATATTGTAAGCAGGTTCACCTAGAAACAGACAAGTTTGCAGTCTCTGGCCTTGAAGCATGCACATTTAAAAGGCAGCAAAGCACTTATGTAGTTTCTTTAGAATTTTATCTCTGTATTCGACTGGATTTTAGTGTTTTTACTCTCCTGTTCAAAAGTGAAACCCTGGCAGGGCAGGGATCCACCTGGAAGATGCCTACAACCTCATGAGACCAGTTGGCCCAGTCTCCAGCAGCGTTTTATACATTTTCAAGCTGCTGTGCACCAAAGTGAATCACAATCATCACAGCTTTCCCACCTCTGGAATCATTTATTGTGCAAGCTTCCAGACAGTTCCTCCCACAATAACCACCTGGTGTCCTTATCTTAGGGCAAATCACATTGTCCATTAGAGACGCAAGGGGGAAGGAGGCAGGATGCCCACAAAGACTCAACTATAGACCCAATTATCTCTCATCACTCACAGACCTTAGAAATAACCACGGGATGTGTTCAGTTAATAATGGAAATAGGGCAATGCCAGTTACAGAGGTGGAGAGAGATTACCTGAAGAGCTAAAAATTAAGTTAAAGGTAGCACATTAATGATGATGATGGCAGAGGTGTAAATACTTATAAAATATTATTTTGTCCCGGTATTGTTCCTCACTGTGTAAGAGCTGAGGGAAGAAAGTAGATACTGTTTTTTCTTTCCATTTTCTTCTGGGGTGAGCCTGACTACAAGATTTTTCACAACTAATTTTCAGGGAAGGGAGAGAGGGCAAGAGGGAAGGGAGGATGGGAGGAAGGAAGGAAGCCACAGTGTATGCTGTCAGCTGGCTATGCTAAAAGCATGCTCATTCATCAAGATTTCCTCTTGTGCCATTCGTCAATATACAGTTCTGGCACAGGGCTGCTCTCTGGAATTTATAGTAAATAACTGCTGAGCCTTCCCTTAGTCTATTCAGATGTAATGACTTATGAGAAAAGGTGTGTCTGTTTGGGACTAAGTCTTAGTAGACATTGGTCACAATTGCAAACAGAACAGTAGAATTCTGTATCTTTAAACTTCTTTTTTATCCTGATACACTAAGGAAACAAGTTAGTGCAACTACTGTTCTATTTGTCAGACCATGACTCTTTCTACCTAAATCTGTATTTAGCTGGTCTGTCAAATTTGACAAATCTTGACGAGAGAGAGATGTCCAAGATGTGATATCCCTAGAACAGTTTTTAAAAAAATAGGTACTGAAGAATGACCTGAAAACCTAATTTTTAGTCCCCCGCTGTCTTTAAGGCAAAATGGAAGCATGAGCCTCAATAGTTACCTATCCCTTTTGCCCTGCATGTATTTGCCAACACAAATCTCATGACACAGCGCTGTCTTGTCCAGCAGCACGTGCTCATGTGAGAGAGTTGAGATCTGAAAGAAACAGGCTAAAGGTGGAAGAAATCATTAAGACATGAGAAATGTAATTTTATTGAGTGCACGAAGGGATGGGAGCACATAGAAAACTAGGCATCATTAAATCCAGTGTTAGCAAAATATATTTTTATTAAATTTTCTAATAATCACAATATACAATCTAATACTTAGAGGTATTAAAGTCTTACATAAAGACATAATTTAGAGAATAATGAAAATGAACGTTTTTATCACTTGTGCTGTATATTAAAAAAAAATATTTTATAAAGTAAGTTCCAAACATTGGCTCACAGAAAAAGTCCATCAAGCAAGATATTCTCCTCTGGTTTCCACCTTTTCAGACAAGCAGAGGCAGGCTCAGACTCCTGCAGCTTCATAGCAGCTGCATGTCTCCTCTTGTACTTGTGCATGGGAAAACACCTGCAGACGCAGCTGCTACCTTAGCCAATCATTTTTACTGGACGTTTTACCATATTGTAACACCCAAAAGATGGAAATCCCTAAAGGAAACTTTAGTTCTGTGGCTGGCAAGGTCACAATATATTATGATCTACCTTGAGGTCAAATTCAGGCCAAGAAAAGAATTGGCTTTCTTTTCCTAATAATATTGTTATTTTTTGATCCCATAAGATGTACTTGCAAAATGCTCTATCTTAAAAGTGGATGTGCCCAGACTAAACACAAAAAAGGCTTTTAAAAAGTCAGCTTTTACTGGAATCTGAATTAGAATACTATTTAAATTGAGAAACCTCAGTGTGACTAGGAACAATAGAGTAGAAACAAGAACATTTACTCAGAGCTGTCCCCTTGACTACTTGTCCTCACAGATGTGTTCTCACTTCCCTGTTTGTTGTGGTTAACTCAGACATTTTCTGAGTAACTGCAAGCTTTGCTCCTTCTCCTTCTGTTCTAAAGGAACATCCCCTGGGCTCTAAGGGCCTGTCTCTTTCCTCTCCCTACAGTTGTTCCTCAGCCTTTTTAGGTGAACCACAGGCCAGCAACTTTCCAGTGTTTCCCTGTCCTGCCCAGCCTGATTTCATCTGCCATCTCTGCTCTTCTCCCCCTCTCTCCTCTGGCTGGTCAGTAGTTTCCCAGAAAAGAACAGCCTCCTTGCTCCATCAAGAGGTTCAAGCTATCACACTAAATAAATGAATTTAACATAAAGCCGAAACTTAATATGCATATTTACCTTTGGAAACAAGCAGGCTGAGATTTGAAGAATTTCAGTATGAAAATCAAGCACTGACTGTTCTGGATAAAATGGCAAGAATGGACAACAAATTAGCCTTGCATTATCCTATCACTGTTTCACAGCTCTCTACATGTCCTTGGTGCCCACAACATATCTTCTGGGCTTCAGTAGGCTAGGTCCAGATGTGATTCTGATGGTGAGTTGTGGTTAATATCACAATATAACCAAAAAATTATACCATACAAGTTTTGGATAGAGAAAAATGGTACCATAGACTACTGAACTCTAACACTTATACTATTTCCCAAGGCAAGAAAAAGGACAGAGAAAAACAGGCAGGAAACTTTTAGATGAAAAAACTGGAAAGTGTAAAGAGAAAGGTCATCAATTACCTCACAAAAAGAAGGATAAACTTGGGGTTATTCTTGTTTTTACATTAACAGTGTCAAAAAAAGTGCTGTGAAAAAAACCTGCTAATAAAAAAAAAACTAGCAAAAGAAATTGAAAACATCAATGTCTAACCTCACTCAAAAGATTGTAAATTATCTTATGCAAATAAGTTCAGTCTCTTTTTACACACTAGAGAGTTGATTACCTCAGGTCATATTTGAGAACATATATGTAATAATATAATATATTACAAACTTATTTACTCTAAAAGAAAAAAGGAACCAATGTACATCAATGCGATACATTTCTTATTATAATTATTTGAAGATATTTGTGAAATTTTGTTGTCTTGTCTTGGTTTTCAGCTATTTGGTGTAGAAGAATAAAGGCAGAGCATTGTACCAGCTTTGTAACAGACTGTTTCAAGAGCAGTAAAAAAAAAAATCATCTGCTAGGAACTCTGCAGAAAAAAATATACATTTTTTGTTCCAAATAGATGAAAAATTGCAATGTCCTTAGATGACGAGAAGTGGGTTAATGAAATCACTTTTTCAGCTATATAAAAGCTGACTTCAGCTTATATAAACCTCTCAGTGCTGTGGCTTTACGAAATGTAAATCTGCCCCTTATTGATACAGAATGTTTGTCATGGCTCCCTGCCACCTTGTCCCAAGTGCTGCCATAAAATCATCAGCAGAAAAACAGAACATAGCAAGGATTCTTTGATCTTACAGGTTTTTGGATACTGCCTCTGTCTGTTAGGGCTGTTGACAAGCAATGCAGGCTAACTAGGCTTTTGTTCTGCCTGGCAGTACATGCTAAAGGAGCATAAAGGCTGCTCTGAATTGTTCTATGTACAGTGATTCATTGCACAGTAGTGTTAACATCAGGGGAATAGTTCTCATTTCTTCATCTGTACTGCATATTCTGTGGCTGTAACCAAGAGAAGACTTTACTGAATGGATGCTGGAATGCTGTTAGAAATTTTTCTATCATTAGCTATAGCTTACCATATGTTATTAAAAATATGTGACATGTGAAAGATCACAGGAAAGATTTTGCTTCATCAAAGTGCCAAGTATAACAGTTGAAATTAGCTCTTCTATCAAACTAATTCAAATAAACCACACTTAGACCTATTATATAATAGGTCTGATATATAATATAATAATTATTATATTATAATAATATAATATAATAATAATTCTCCTCAATAAAAGTTTCAAGAATGCACTTGGAGTTCAAATTTCTCTTCATATCAATAAATAGAGTAGTATTAAGTGCTGACACTTGAAGGTTTAAATATTAAGAACAGAAGTGATGATTTAGCTATTCATAATAACAATTGGGGGTTTTTCTGTTGGATTCTTTCCTTTTTTTAATTTGGTATTGTGAATCTGCAGTATGCCATGATTATAATCATGTTGCAATGCTAAACACTGAATACCAGAATTAAACCTTAGATTTGGGAGGGAGGTCCGTGGCAAGTTTGTGATCTTCCAATTAAATATGGGCTTGAACAGGCATACCTGAGGGTTTGAATTGTAATTGCATGGGAATCCTCGTTCCATCTTCTCCTAAATTCTCGAGTCTTCACTCTGTAACCATAACAACACTAAGAGAATGTGGAGCTGGAAGAAATGTTGTGATGAAATTATTTTTATGGCATCTAAAGTGTCTTAGGTTCTCATAAATTGTTTAAAGGTCATTCCTCTGAAGATTCCATAAATTTAACTCGATAACAAGAGACTAGAGAGAGAATTCCCCAACCATCTGTGAAATTCACCTCTAATACCTGCAAATTAGGCAGAGACAACATCCCTACATTATTTTCTATAAGGCACACTGGCATGTGTAGAACTCATTGCATAACTTAAGTCTTTTCTGGGTGATGTGCAATTCAGAGTGTAAACCACTGTCTCTCTGGCACATGGATGGCAAGCAAAAGAGAAGTTTCATGTCTTTTTTGTTTGGTTTGGGGTTTTTGTTCATATAGGCATATGTTTAAAATCCAAGGAAAATGTTTAAAGAATGTGTTTGTGTTGATGTAATCTTAGCCTGTACTTGTGCACCTCCCTTGTACAGCAGTGAGAAGCAGCATAAGATGTTATTGTACAGTGCTGTCCCCTGTGCAAGCAGATAAATTTGTGACTGTCTCAGAATGACAAAATGATTTATAATCTCCAATATATACAACAATCCACCTGCCAGGAGCAATGTCTGGTGTTGGCAGGCTCTGGTTAAAGCCGACCATTTCAGCTGATAAAATGAATAACCCAATGCTGAAAAGGGGCAGCAGAAAAAGAAAGAAATTTTTTTTTTTACTTTTTTTTATTATTTGTGACAAGTTTGTAGTTTAATATAGTCAAAACACTTCCATGATGTAAGCTTTCAAAATAACTATTTAATTTCACCTGGACATTGTAGATTCATTCATATATGAAAGCTATTCACAGGGTAAACTGCAGTGAAAAGCAGATACATGAACTGACTGAAATAAATACCTCTTATTTCTTACTTAGCTATAGTGCAAAGTAGTGAGTATGTAGTATTGTTAGTATTATTGATTAAAAGCAATAAGACCAAATATTAAAAACAAAACAAACAGAACTCTCCACCAAAAAACAAACAACACCCCAAAAAAAACCTCAAAAGAAACAAACAAGAAAAAAATTACCAAACAAAACCAAAACCAATAATAACAACAACAAACAAACAAATGAAATGAAACAAAAAAAGAAAAAACCCAACCCATAATCTAGCAAAAAACAAAGCAATAAAGCAATGGTTTCTGTGATAAAACACAGGCACTGTAAACATATTCAGATCTTTTATCAGGTTTTTTACTAACACAGAACTCTATCTGTTCTATCACAGTGTTGTAATTCAAGCAAAAAGCTTTTTCTTCGGTGAAATGAGCAGGTCTCTTCTATAATTTATTGCATTATTTCCTAATTTTGCTTAAATGTGAAATCAGTGCTGATTTTAAAAGCAAAATAATTTTGCTACCAGCTGTCAATACAGCTGCACAGCCAGACTTTCTGTCAGGTCATTCCTTAATCTCTATTCAGCCCTCTAAAAGTTGCAGCTAAGGTCTATATTTGAGACACAGATATGTAAAACATGTTTTCCAGAGGTTTTGTTTCTCTATCTCTTTCTCTCCTTGCCCTCTTTCTCTCTATATTCTTCCCTTACTTGGAGTGCTCTTCAAGAGCAAATCAAACATCAGCTACAAATGCACATTCCACAAAGAGCAAAAGGGAAGGAGGGACAGAAGAGAAGCATAAGAAGGTCAAAGAAAGAAAGGCATGTAATATTGGACAAAAAGAAAAAAAAGAGGAAGAAAGAACTGGGAAACAAGATGGATAGGCAAGCTGGCATGAAGGACTGCTTCTTTTCTGTCAGCTGATTTAAGATAAGGTGTATCTCTTCAGAGAAATTTTTCACTTTGCTTCAACAGTTTAGGTGCTGCTGTAGGGATACAGATTTCTTGAGTAGGTTCATATGGCAAACAGTAACGTGTAATACTTCAATCTCCAAGGCTCCTTAGAGCCAGAGAAGGAGGAGATTGGTCACGTTTCTCACTAGAGAAATGCTCTACGTGCCAAGCACATCGCTTGCAGTACCTGCACCAAACTTCCCTCAGCTGACAAGGTGCCAGCCCAGTGCTCACAGTATCCCATATTTTGATTCTAGTTCATAAAATGACTAATTTTCACTGCTTTATCCAAGCTTAAAATGATAAGAATATTTTATGGACAAAGCCATTTATTCTGAGGGTCGCTTTTTGCAAGCACAGCCCCAGAAGCAGTGGGCAGAAACTCAGTTGTAATTTGGGCTCTTATCTCCAGTCATCAGTGATCTGTGTCCCTACTGCATTGTTTCAAGTTGTTTCTTTCTCTGTTGTGTGGATGTCTCATGTCAGCATCAGTTAGAATTAAATCATATGTTTGCTGGTAGTTTGACCTTTAAGTAAAGTAGGGTTGAAATACTGGTTTTGTCCTAGGGAAAATTTTATTTTAAAAAAATCACTTTTTTTTCTCCTTAAAGAAATCTTAACACTTTTAATTTGTTTATTATCTAGCTAAGTGAATAGTCATTTCATTGCTGAATTTAGCAGCAAATTCTTTCTTCAGTGCCAGGAGTAGCTTCACAATGTGTCCCACTGGAGCTTTTAACTCAGTGATATAGTAGTGAAAAATCTGTTATCAGAAAACTATTATTTAGGAAGGTGGGGAAAGGTAGCATAAAAAAGAGTGTAATTGTTTAAATGGTGGATTTCAGGTCTGACCATCTGCTGTAGATACATACTTCTGCTTCATTGCTGCAGCTGAATAAATCTGTGCCATAAAACTCAGTGCATGTCACATACCAACCTTCAATAAATTCTGCTGGGGCCTATTTCATCAAAGTGTAAATGCACAAATGCAAATGACACAGTAAATACTTTCCATATAGGTCTGCATTTCCTTATGATAGGATTAAATCCCCTGGAAAATCTCTGTCATGTGCAAGACTATCAGACACTGGTCTGAAATAGAAAGAATTTTAGAGAAGCCACTGTTTTTCAGATCAGTGTAATTCTCATCAGAATAACTTCAAAATTTTATTTTGTTCTGAGGTGTTTAGGTTAGGAGGCAAAAAGAAATCAGGCAGGTCAGGCAAGTTTCAGGTACTGACAGAATTTCTTTAAAATTTAAATTCAAATTCTCCATGAAATATAAGCTTTTTCATGTATCAACTAATTTCAGAGAAGAAATATTTGCTCTGAAATTTTCCAACCTCTCTGTTTAAAATGACAGACATTAGAGAAAGCATTTACCCTTCCCCAATGGAGAAACAGTTTGCCTGCACCTAACAGGAAGTCATTCACCACCTGTCCATGATACAAAACTCACCTTCATGCTCTTATTCTAAGACCAGAAGTTCCTTGTTTTCTGTTTCAACATTTAACAGCAAACATTAAGGTGTTTTTCCTCTTGCCTAGCTGTGAAAAAGTTAAATGTATCTATCCAATCTGAATTATTCATTGTGACACTGTTACAGACAATGGTAAAGGACCCAGTGAGTATTGGTCTTATTTCAGGTAGTCTAATTTTGTCCAGACTGTCTCTAGATACCTCCTTTCCCAGGTAGTTAATGTTAGAAGAATTAAGTTCTGCTCTAAACCTTTAAACTGGTTACCATAGTTTCATTGTGTTTCTCTATATAAAGCAATTAGATACACTGACCTAGTCCTTCCTTATAACAGCTCTCCTATTCAACTCAGGCTGTAATTAGAACCTCTCATTGTGGCTATAAGAGCCATGAGTAATCAGTGTGTCATACTAGGGACCTGGGAGTAGCTCCCAGCACACACTAGGGAAAAGATACATGTAAAAGATTATGATGCCAATATATGAATTTTCTTCCAAATCGCCATCAGTTATCACATTGAGTTGTGCAATCTCTAAAGAGTTTCATTATCTGATTTAAGGAGCTCTCTGTAGTACATATCATTAAGTTCTTGGCTTCTAAGACTTGCTGTGGCAAGGACTCCCTCAGGTCAGTTAAGAATTGTGTAACAAATAGGTTCCTTATTATTAGTTTAAGATGTATTTCCTTTCAGTTTGATTGAATGTTCCAGAAGATAGACAGCAACACACAATTTTTCTTCCATTTACCATATATCATTTTGTTTACTTTCAGCATATCTGCTCCCACTCATCTTCTGTATAAATTAAATCTGATCTTTTCAGTCTCTGCCATATGACTTTAATCACTGTAATCTCTAAAGTCTTCTATCTTACTCATTATGCATACTGCATGCTTTTATGATATGAAGGGAACCATTACTTTCCTTGAATAATCTATGAGGATGCATAGATCTTTTCTCAGAATACTTATAGCTCATTTAGGATCTGTTTATACCTCATATTGCTCTCCTTCATGTTGAATCATTTGTATTTGCCAGTTATGAATTTTAACAGTTTTCAGAATAGAAGCCATATCTAGGTCCTCAAATCCAGGCCTTTGTTATCATACACAGTCACATCATATAATTCTATTCAGAAGTTTAGTTAGCTTTCTTTTATGACCAGTTATGGGGAGTTCTTGCTCCTCTCTACCTTGCAGTGCTACTGGGAGTTTACAGCATCTGGGGATCTTTGGAGTATGTGTGCAAAAGGGTAACTACTTTGCTGAAGTAGAGTTTACTTCTTCCTTCATAATGGAATGAAGAGTTGCTGTTTTCATCAAGAGTCTAGTGAAGCTTATTTTGCATAGTACTGATTGCAAAGACTAGTGAGCAGAGAAACTTCTACACTGATATAGCAGAGAGATGTAAAGTCTCTGTTTTCTGTGAGGAACTGGAGTTGTGGTTTTGGTGGGTTTTTTCCCTTGTATCCTCCTACACCACTCCTGGAGCAGCCTGCACTGCAATACAGCAGCTGTACAGCATGTAGGCATACATGGCACAGCTCCCAAATAATGTCAGCACTCATGTGCAATGTTGCCCTTGTAATGTATTATAAACAGCAAATACACAGCAATGGCAAATCTGAGTTCACACAGAAGGTACTGGCTCACTGCATTGTAGCAGATTCATAAGAACAGTCTCTAAAGGATATTGCAAGGTGTACAGTCATGTTCAGAGGAATGTATAACTACAATCACCCATGTATTACTGCCTCAATCTACATACTGTTAATACCATGTACACTAAATATTTGGCTGAATAACTTTTGGTCACTCTGAATGTACACAAGACATAACAGATTAGGTTTTCTGTATAACAGATTTTTCAGATGAAAATAGGAAAAGGAGGTGTGCTTGGATATTCTGAAATGAAGCTGTGTATCAAGCAGACATGTTCTTGTGGATTAAACCTGTCCTAACTGAACATGGAAAACAACAGAAACCTTGTCTGGTTTTTATTTATCATTCCAAGTGAGATGAGCCACAACCTCAGGCACTAGATGCAGCAACACAGGCAATGCTAAGTTCTTTCCTCTGCATTACCAATATGTATATGGGGAATAGCGAGTTGGAAATACTGGAAGCAAATTTGAAGGGTTAACATTCTTCCTTCCAGGGTGACTTTTCCATAAGAACTTGCTAATAGCAGAAGACATTTTGTCAGGCAGGATAGATTAGGATGTGCACTGGGATGGAAGTATTCAAGTGCTGTTTCATCTGTCTTTCTCTGTTGCTCCTCCTGTTTCAACTATGAGGAGTTTCCTGTCTAAATGGATTGCAATGGCTGTATGTGTATTTCAGATAAGCTTAACACTTTTGTAAAATGTGGTGCTGCTAATTAGTGAAGATGTCATTAGTCCAAGGGAATTAATTGTACATAAATAATGTGGAATTTCAGCTTCATGGCTCAAGAGATAAGTTCAGAGTATTTTCAGAATTGTCTGTCTTAAAAATAAAATAGCAGAAGATTATTAAGGAAGCTCTTCAAAACCCCCATTATCTTGCTAATGAAGATTTAACACATAGACATGGTTGATCTGTACTCCGTAAGGTCCTTACACCGCAACAGCATTGGCTGCTCTCATCTAGAGAGAAAAGTAATTTTCACTTTGAAGAAGCAACTTATCAGCCTCCCAGAAGTACAGTCCATGCACAGCAGTGGATGGGTAGTTAAGAGTGTTCTCCTTCATTATCTGGACTTCAAGTGAGTCATCTCTTGGGTGCATGCAAAGGCTTCTCTGACCTACCTGGAGCTGTTAGAGTAATTAAAGTTCATGTCAGGATTGATTTTCTCAAGGATTGCACAGTACAAAAGTGAAGTTTGACTTGCTTTCCTATAAAGATGCTTGGTATTATTACTGTTATTCACAGATACAGTTTTGCAGTAAGTCAAAGGACCAGGTCTGAGGGTTGAGACTATTTTATTGTGAATGCAAAAGCACAGAAATATGTATTCTGTGCCCTCAGTACAAACACCTAAGCAAACCTCATCCATCTCCTCAAAATCACTGTAAACTAATAGCATGATTGCCCTTACCACCTTTTTTTCCCAATATTTTTATTTTATTCCTCAATGAAAAGAGGGACTCTTCCAGTGTTGTATCAACTGCCTCATACTTCATGCATTGGACAGAGTGTGAAGCCTACAGGAAAAGTCAGTAGATGACAAGAACATCATTTCAATACCCAGCTTACACAGCTGCAAAAGACTGTACAGGCAGAAGGCTCTGGGGAGTCAGACTCACAGAAGGGGGTACATGTACCTCATTTCTTAATAGGTTCTGTGTTTTGTCATGTAAGTTTTGCATAGCTTCTAAAATAGTTTGATTGGCTGGTTATTGCCTGCAATGATTTCTGGATTTTGTTAAATGTAAAATCATATATAGTGGTATAGCATTTTCAAACCTGTAAAAGATTCTCAATCTTCTGGATTTCTTACCAAAACCTCCAACTATTCTATAGAAGACCATACCTAAAATATTTGTTTGTTTTGAAAGTATCCCTCAGCTTTCTAGTAGAGTGAAATAACTGGAGAAGTTCGATAAAAAAATATTTATATTTTATTTGCCTTCATATTGTAGAACTGTTATCTTCTCTAATCTAAGTTACTGGCAGATATTGGTACCAGAAATCTCATTTTATTCTCTCCTCTCAAGTTAGAGAGTGATTTCTCCACCACAGCTATCACTGTAATCAGCTAGAGTTTCTACAGATGATAGCTATAAAAGGAAAAAAATCTTGCAACACATCTATGAAACAAGATTGTTTTGAATATTTAAGACAAACTTCCCTGTATTCTGGGCACAGAAATGCTTGGCTTCATTAAAACCCAGAGGCAATGTTTGTATCATCTGAGAGCCAAGGATATTAATGAGCAATTTTCCCATGTTTTTCTTGGACCCTCACTGAAAGTTGCAGGCTTCTAAACTAGCTGTAACTATTACTTTTTCTTGTCTTTTTTCTTTTTTTTTTTTTGAGAAGATGGAATTTTGTTAGTAACAAAAAAAAGAAATCTTATAAAGAGTTGAATGACTCTCCAAATTGTAACTCAGATTTTTTGAGCAGTCTTATATCTTACCTCAGTGGCAGGGATGATTGCTAAGATCCCCTGTCAAAGTTAAAAAATAACAGATAAATTAATGTGTGAAGATACATGTGGGAGCAATTAACCAACTGATACACTCACTCTTCAAATTTTTTTGTTGTTTAGCACTCCTTTTCTATCCTGGTCTTTAAGGTTAGCTATGTTGTCTTTACTATCTTTGTCTTTTTTTTGCCTTGACTCCTCCCTCTCCCTCATAGTTCCCATGCTTCATGCTTTACAATATTTTCCCCATCTATTTGTTTTTGAATTTGTCCTTATAGCTTACCAAGAGATATTATCCAGAGATAATATCTGGATATAACTTATCCAGAGATATTATCTTTGCTCCATCTTAATCCATTTTTACCCCCCTTTTTTTCCCCAAGCAATGTCGGTGACACTTATGGTAACAACCTAGATGGACACAGTGGAAAATCATTTCACTAGCCAAAATTGCACATTGATAGTCTGACATCAGATTCCTAAGTGGTGTGTGTCATGTAGCATTCAGAGATTTGAAGAGGAATGAATGGCCAACCCAAGAGAGTTTGTAGCTGATTATAAAACCTGTGTGTATAGGAAGACAAACTAAAAGATGCTTAACTTTTTTACCCACGATTCAAACATAGCATGAATACGTGGAAATATTCCATTAATAAATGGAAGTGCAGTATATGAATATATATTTAGATATTTCTGTGTAGTAGAGCTTTCCTGTACTCCTACCAGGACACACATCTGCTTCATGAGAACTACCTCTTTGCAGCCCTGAGGTGAGTTATGCCCTGGTGCCTCCAAACCAGCAAATGGCACCTCTCATTGCCACTCTTAGTAGTGCTTGTGCACAGCTGCAAATCTGTTTTCTTATTCATTCTTTTACAGTCAGGTAAGTTCTGCAGTGACAAGAAAGAGGCCAATTTTGGTTAAAAGCATATCTAATTCAACAGAAAATCTGGCAAACAGGGAGAAAGGAAATTATACAATTGAAAGCAATCAGAAAATTCTTTTGATGGGTGATTACCATCAGATTGCAATGTTTCTACATGGATCCACAGACCCTGGTATGAGCCCAGCTGCAATTTGACATTTTTATGTCATCAGTCTGCATAAAAGAGCAGCTTATGAATGACATGATTTTTTGTAGTATGCTGAAGAAGGAGGATTGAAGATATCAGGTATTTTCAGTCACTGAATACGATGGGTGTCCAGATCAGCCAGAGCTGTCAGCTGAAATTATACCTTTTTTTTTTTTAAAGTTAACACGTCAGAATATGCTACTGGCTCCAGTTTCTAAAGCTAGGATTCATTATTATATCAATTACTAACCTTGAACAAGATAACCCTTTAACCACAGAAAACCCATCTGTGGGGTAAATGGGTTAAGTAAAATCTCTCCCTGCCCACTGCATTTGAGTAGGGCTGGTACTTCCCTTATGCCATTGTCTCTGGCCACAGTTTTTCAATCAGACACTGAACTGCAACAAATTGTGCACCAGTCTCTTTTGGTCTTTAGTGAAGTCACCCTCCTGTCATGTCTGAAACTGGGATATCGATCTGGTTTCTGACATGCCCTGATCCTTCAAGGATTCTAATTGTCACTGCAGCTGCAGATTCTTGCTGCTCCTATCATGCCACCCTCCCTCTCCCTACATCCACCACTCTTAAGTCATTTTCTGGAAAATGAAGCACTCGTCTCCTGAAATGCCTGGTTTAACTCAGTGTGCAACTGCTAGGGTAAGGCACGTAGCCAATACCTTGTGCTAAACTATGGCAAATAGCAGGAAGTCCTCTCTCACATGTTCAAGTTAAATAACATTAATTTAAAGACTTAATTGTGTATATGTGAAGTTTCGCACTACATATTTAAGGAGAGGAAACCACAATTTCAAAATTACATTTTAAAAATTGGTGACTATGGAAAAAAATTGTGGTGTTGCAGTTAGAAAGCATCTCGATATACATTCCAGCCCACATTAATAGTTTGTGAAACTGTAAAGACAGAAATCATAAGTGAAATGAATTTTCCATGCATTTGACATTAGTAGGACTGAAACTGGACTACTACCATCACTTCTTTCTGATGGTCCCTTCTAAAAAAAGTTTAAAATTTAGGAAGCTCATACATCACCAGCCATACATATAATTGGAAAGCTGGTAGAAGTCATTCCATCAGTACACTCAAGGTGGAGTTCCATCATGTGGGGTGCCTGAAATTCAGATGTCGGTATGTGGCCATCCCCCTGATAACCCTTTACACTGCAGCCAGTTTGAGATTGCCCAAACCACATGTGTCTCAGCAAAGGCAGCTGACCCTCACCTGGGTGTCCAGGGTCCCTTCCTTCTGGTGGAGAGAGAAGGCCACAGTAAAAGCAAGTAGACAAAGGCTTAATCGAGGCAAATTGAAGTGACAACTGATACAGACCTTTCTGATTAATGTGATTAACCATTAAGCAACAAGTGTAAATCAAAAGAGCAAAGCTTGTGTCAGATATTTTGTATTTTGGTCACTTCAAATCAAGACTGGATTTTACCAAACAGAAACTTAGGAATAATTTTACATGGCTCCAGTCAAGTGTAGCTTTGGCTTTGACGAGGCATTTTTTGGAGAGGTATCATTTTTACAAAAAATGGAAAAACAAGAGAGGCAAATGAGGTGATGAGAGAAAAACATCTTTCTCATATCTAATTCTGTGTCTTTCTCTACATTAGGGTCCCAGTTCCTCAACTCGGAAATATATTTAGCCCTCACCTGGGTGATACAGGGAAATTAGTCAAATTTCTTTTGCTGTGAGAGAACAATATGATGGCAATATGGACAAGAAAGCCAATTCTAGTCTTTGAACTGAGTTTTATTTTATTTTCTTCTCTTCTAAGTTTGTTTTGTATATTTCTCACTTATATTCCATTATATTAACTTTGATGCTGCTCTTTGTGATTCCCGGATAAGCTTTAGTCTCTGGCAAAAGTGCTCAAAACATTGGCATTTCCTCTGTGCTCATCACTGTTTCTGATCCTTTCTTCTCTCCCTTTTTCAAAAATTCCTGTTCTATTCACAGATGTGGAAAAGGATGGAAAGGAAACCGTTGCCACATAAGTGCTACGCCTCTTCAGCCTCCAACTTCAAGTCTGCTACAAAATGGTAGGTCTGTAAAAAGAAATATCTTTCAATTAATTCTTTGAGTCTTTCATTTTACTTATTTCTGTCTTTGATTGCTCTTATTTTGCAGATATTTGGATTGGATTTGGTATCAGTTTCTTACTGATTAAAATTACAGCTGCTGCCTTATATTTTCTTTTGAAGACAAAAGTGCCAGAAAAGTAAGTGAAACTTTTATTTTGCATATAGCAGACACAAATATGGCACAAAGCAATGGCCAACTGCCCAGGCTCATTGGTTTCAACTTTTAAATCTTCCCTGAAGACAATCTGTCTTCGTATGCAGCACTGAGCAGAAAACATAACTTTGTGACAAAAGCTGACCTTAGTGGACCCAGTCTGGAAACAATGAGCAATGGCTTGATTGCCTAGAATGTTTTGACTGGAGCATCATATGAGTACTCTTAAATTATAAAATACAGAGTTTTTTAGGATATGCCTTCAAATGACAATTCACTATTTCACAGATGTATTTACAAGCCCTTCCTGTCATGCCTCTGATAAGCTCTGCTTTTTCTCTCCTCCCTAATATAAGAGGTTCTTTTTGTTTGCTTTTCTCTAACTTCTGTATTGCTTCACACAACTCCTGTTGTGCGTTTTCTTGTCCATTTTTGCATTGCTAGATTTTCCTCAGCCTTCATTTTCTTCTCCAGAGTTCATCTTCAAAGCTGTCTCTTTTCCTTTAAACTTGTTCTCTGCTATAGACTTTCCTCTCTTTGGGGATGTTGTTATCTCCCAAAGTATCTACTAAACTGTGCAGACTCCTGCCCGGACATTATTGCTGCTGACATGTCTCCTATCTCTGCATGCTCCCCTGACAGGTAGAGCTGTCTATGGACACAGCAGCAAAATGTTGAAGCAGGAACCTTTATTGGTTGGGCTTCTGTTAATTGAGTGCATAGCTTCACCTGCTTTCCTTACATCTCCTTCCTCTTCTTTAAAGCAGGAATAACATTTCCTTATCTGATTTCATGTGTCTTTAAGATTTAATTCATTCACATTAATACAACCTGCTAAGGCACACATATGGAAAAGCACTTCAGAACTGCAAGATTACTTGTATTGTAAGAGCTGCTGGATTTTGGGTTTTTTTTCGTGATTTCAGTAGTTATCTTGGGAAGAAAAAGGTTAATTTCTCAAAACATATTTGATGGTGTTTCAATTAAAAAATATTGGTTTTTCTTACACTACTTCTCCTGTGCTCTCAACGCTTCCTCCTACCTTTTTCTTGAATAAATATCTGCTTAAAGGTTACTGCACTGCCATTCACATCTCTTTTACCCACATATCTGTATTTAAGGAATATTTCTTCTTCTCTTGTAATTATATGCTTAAAAAAAGTAGTCTTTTTTTTACCCTGTTGCAATATGATGCTACACAATATGGTCCTATTAGGTATGTATTAAAACAGGGATGAATGAGGATCTTCTTAGTATGGCTCTAAGAATATACCACAGCCTTGATATGCAGAGAACTAGAGCTGTGAAAGACAGGGTTGGACAAGCTTACAGAACAAAGCTTGAGGTCTTGATTGTTTTCTTTGGAGTTTCCATAAAGGTAAATTATGATGATGGAAATTTTTGTGATTACAAGTTTTGTCTATTAGAAACTGAGATTGTCAAATTATTTTTGCCCACACTACAAACAAAAGTTTTTATTTCTCTTGTTTTTAATCGCAGTTGACTCAACATGTAAGTTAAAATGCTTTTTATAAGCATCTTGCTAAGAAATAATCTAGCTAATAAATGGCAATTTGTTTGAAATTGTGAAAACAATGAAATCCAAAACTTTGAATTTGAGAAGATAAGCTCATCCAGGCAGTTTACCTCTTCCTCTTCAACTACATAGTGGCTGCCATGATTTGGTATACAAAAATCACAGCTGGAAACATAGTAGTAAATTAAAGCAAG
Source organism: Corvus brachyrhynchos (assembly GCF_000691975.1). Taxonomy (NCBI): domain Eukaryota; kingdom Metazoa; phylum Chordata; class Aves; order Passeriformes; family Corvidae; genus Corvus; species Corvus brachyrhynchos. The sequence goes on from NW_008239547.1 coordinate 253,493, forward strand.
TTATTCCTGAACTGCTTAATCACTAACCAGAAGGGACCAGTCAAAATGCAGCCAATGGTGTTGTACTGAAGTTTGGATCTTTAGGATAAGACTTTATAATAAGAAGTGATTTGTGTTTGCGTAAGTCTGTAAAATGTACAATGTGACAGTACCACAAAGAGGAGTGAGACTTTATTCCTAATTTTTTTTAAGGGATTTGATGAATGAGAGGAATTTACTGGCACATAAATGATACTTTCCTACAGTTAGTTTTCTCTTGTGTCTGCTTTTAGCCCTCCTGACCCATGTAGTTTTCTTAAAGTCATTAGGCACTAGAGTCACTCTAGGGAAGCTGCCTCGCACTTGAAGCTGTATTTACTACCTTTTGATAGATTTATTTTCTAGCTGTTTTTATGTAATTTCTATTAGTATCCTCTTGTTTTACTGGTATAGACCCACCCATGCAGGCATTGGCAGGTGGCTCTCCAGAGGCACATTAGGAGTTGTCGGTGCTAGCTCCCACAACATCTTAAAATGGTGTGCAGGTCCATCTAAGTCTCAATGGAAATAGTACAGAAATGTGCACAAGAGCTGGAGAAGTTCAAGAGTCCAATATAACTCTTTTTTTTTAATCATAAAACCTGGTAGGAGGCAGTAGGGGTAGGCTGGGGACCCCTCAGGCAATTGTCGGTTAGAAATTTGTCACTAACAGCAGTGAGAACCTAATTCACATTTGTCCCTCTTCTTCTTCTCTGGAAACATTAATAGTGCCTTAACCCTTCCTTTCAACCCAGAAAGGATGCCTCACTTCCCCTTTGCTCTGTCCTTTTCCATCTCCTTTGCCGAATTTAATTTCTGATCTGCAGGCTTTAAAGGCTCCCGTTACTGAGCGGGAGTTATTGGAAGTCACCATGTAAGTTTACTTCCTGATGGACAAAAGCAGCCTTACATGGCTTGGCAGCAGCGTACTTCATTACCATGATGGCATTCAGATATGCCAGATACTTCCCAGTCCCCAGATGGGGATATGTGAACCTTTTGTAACCCAGAAACCCCAAATCAGGGAAGCTTATGAGTTTCTCTCATTCCTGTTTGCACTATAGAGATGATGTTTCCTAATCCAGAAGGGAAGGCTGCCAGTTACTCCACTCCATCAGTGACATCTGTCCTTATTGACCAAATAAAAGAAAAACTTCATTTTAGCTTCCTTTTTGTTGCAGCTGCCTTCTAATGCTTCATTGTAATTTGAAATATGAGAGTATGAAAAGTAATTAACTTTCTGCCCAGCCAAGCTATGCCTTTTTGCTGTTGCCTCCAAAGCAGACAACATCCCTGGTCCTTTCAGTTTGTTTTTTTCCTGTTCTTAATCTGTGCCATCAGCTACAAGGCCAATGTACCACAGCTATTATCAGTCTTGTCAATCTTAATGAACACAGTACATTAAATTTTCCAGAGCATATCAGCAATGTATCTTGTCACACAAGCAAAAGAGTGAAAAACTGAGGTGTTCCAAGAAAGTATTTTAAAATGATAGAAAATCATGGGAAGAAAGGGCCCACAGAGGCCATTTTTCATCCTGCCACATCACAGACTCAATTGTATCACTCCTGAGTTTGCATTTAAAAACCTCTATCAACATGAATTTGATGGCATCCTCGGGCTATATTGGTACCTTGGGTAGAAAGAAGTTTACAGTTAGAAAGTTGTTTTCTAACTACTGATATGTCTGTTTATAATTTCATTCCTATTCCCTATGGACAATAACAGATCATTCCCTTCCTCCTTGTAGAAGCTTTTTCTGTTCTTGAAGGCAGTTGTCATGCCTCCTTACAGGCTGCTTTTTTCAGGCTAAAGAAGCTCAGTGCTTTTGCCTTTCTCCATAGTTAAGGTTTACTTATAATTATGATGATTCCCAGTTGCTCTTGCCAGACTTTCTGCAATTAGGCCATACCCTTCTGGAGGTCTGGTGTGGAGGAACGGATGGTGTATTCCAAGGGAAGCTCTCCAAACAGATTTGAAGGGCTGCCAGAGGTCATTGCTGGCTGTGCCTCTCTTCCTACATCCCAAAGTGATAAACAGAATGATAGTATAATGACATTTATTGAATCATTTTCAGCTTGTGAACTGGAACAGAGACAGATACAGTTCATGTATAATGGGAGAAAAAGTGCAGTTTTATGGGAAAAAGTAAACCAAAATTTGGAAGCATCAGCCATAAGTGTTGTTTGGGAATTGTTGTATTAGTCTAATGCTGCTACCCAAATCCATTCATTCTTCTGCAGAATATTTTTGTTCTGAAGGATGAGTACTGTAGTCAGAAGTCTTCCGTTTTTCTGAGATGTACATCTCATGACCACCACACATAGGAATGATTGCATAGAAACAAGAGGAAGCATGCTGAAACAGAGCCAATCCCTGTAGTCTGTAGCCTTCAAGATCACTAAGATGAAAGTTGCAAAGGACTGATTTAAAAAAAATATTCCCTAAAATGACTCAAAAGGTACAAAGTACAGACTTAGGAAACCCAGACAGCATATTAATAGTCGAATCAAACATCCAAGTGACTTGTACATTATTTTAGATGCAGCTTTTGGAAAGTCTTCTCTCCTTGCATCATGCCTCCTTTTACTTTCATGGGATGTGCAAAATATAGCCTACTTCAGCAAACCTAAATTTAGCTGAAAAGATTTTAAATACACTTCAGAAATTAAGATCTTGGGGTTTAGTTTCTGTTTAGAACTGGAGCTTTAGCACATCGTTAAAATTTTTTTTTAAGGATTTATTTTAATTAGTATTTTAATTGTAATTAAATCTTTGGCCCAGTAGGATTTTGTCATTGTTATGAACCACATGATAAGCATTCCTCTAGTACTGTATTTCATGAAAATCTGTGTCTTGTATAAAAGATTTGGGTTTTCTTTGGAAGGTACATTGAAAAGTACAAAATTATGAGCTCTTGAATTAAAGAGAAAGAAATCTAGATATTTAATTTTCCATTAATAAGAATTATGTTACTCAGCAGTCTGTTTATACGCTGGTGGGTATTTTGTGGAGCATACAACTTCTTCCTATCTTTGTGAAATTGTACTGGAGAAACCTCTGATAAGGCAGTAGTTTTTGCTACTACAGAATGCAGACGAGCTTAGCAAACTATGCCTTATGTTACCTCAACCCAAGATGATTAATCGTCTCCTTTCCTATTGTGGTAATTCTGGTTATGTTAGAAAACCCAGTTCTCTCTAAACTACCTTACACACTTATTTGAGTATTTTTCACTTTTTTAACTTTTTTTTTTCCTTTTTCACTGCAATTACCACTTCATCCAATTGATAGATTCTAGCACTTGTATAAACGTGATTAAATTTTCACTCGCATATTCTTTAAGGTCTTTTAAGTAATTTGAAAACATTTCTGAAATTTTAAGGATAACTATTGATATCCCTTAGAAAGAATTGCTTGCTGCATTCACAATCAGGGGGTAACAATATATATGTTTGTATAAACATATTCATATGTATGGATCTATGTGTTTATATATGTTGTGTGCATGTGTAACATAAATTACGTGTAAGTTAATATGCTCAAGGTGACTTTCAAAGCCCTGCTTTGGCAAAAATGTTCTTAAGAACAGGAGAGAACTTAAGAAGGCTCATTTTCCACCTAAGTTTGTGGTGCATAAATTCAAGCAGCGCCCATATTTTTGGCCATAAAATTCCCATTATCCCTAAGATTAGGTGACCAATACATGCACATTTCATGATTCAGATCTAGAGTGGGGGGGCACCTGAAATCTGCTGAATTAAAAATCCATTTTAATGCTTGAGACATAGACAGGACTGATTTCAGCACTAAGCACAGCAACCACAAACACGGTGTTGGAAGAACTTGGCCAGCACTGTTTTTGGTGCCCACAGTTTGGCACAGTATCCTTCTGGTTAGTTATCCTCCTTGTAGAGGAAGCTGGAGATCTGTGTTCAGCACTTTCCTGCCCTCAGGACAGACCTAAGTTCTCAGCATGTTCTTGCCCAAAAAAGCCGTATATAGGTCTTGCACAAACTGCTTCAGTTGAATGGAGCAGCGAGTGATGAATCAGACTTGTCCGTACCCTCACCGTTTGCTATTGGCACAGTAAGGGTGCTTCACACTGAGGATTGTGTGACTTGGGATGCCCTTTGGAAGTGTCTTGACTGACTGTAAGCAGAACTGATTCGTTTAATTCTGTATCATGCTTTTAGGCCATACAGTTGGTTTGTGACGTCTAAATGAGACACCAAAATCAAGGCATGCAAGTCTGGCCCTTTGGGCACTTGTTTAGAAGCAGAGCCAATCTCCTTGAAAACTTCTCATCTGAGTTTGCTTCTGGCCTCAGATTTTGTGAGCCATGCTTTCATTTTAGAGTAAAAAGTAAATTTTGTACACATTTTCTGGAATTTATTCAGGAGAACTGGGATGCAAATAAAGGTTTAATATATAAATAATCTAATATATCATTGCTTCACTAAGCTAACTAAATGAATCAGAATATCATGATTTATTACAGTTAAGATAAAATCAAATGAAAAAATCAACAGGTTCAAATATTCAGCCCTCCCCATTGTTGTGTCAGGTAATCAAAATAAATTATGAGACTGGCATTAGAAGCAATTACTTTCTGACAGTCTTGTGAAAAATTTTAGGGAAACATGTCTGGTTTAGACTAAAACCCAAACTTAGTTTCTTGCACTGATTTAATTCATAAGGTAGAATATTCCTGTACCTTACTTGTGTTCTCCTCCCAAGCAGCCATTCTGGTTTTCATTATTTGCAAAAGAAATCATTCAGTGTGTTCTCCTCTGTGGTTCCCACTGAGGAGCAGCTTCCCTTCCCAAGATCTCCATGGGCTGTGCTCCTGTGACTACTCTTGTCCCCTCAGTCCTGCCTACCACAGTAACATAGAGCCTGTCTATCAGCTTCTAGGGAGACACTGCTTCAACCACCTGTAGGAGCAGCTTTGGAACAGAAACACTTTTTAATACAAGAAAATTTATTTCTCCATCATGAAGATTGATGGGAAGCTTTAGGGAAATTTTTTGTCTTAGAATACTGTACATGCACAGATTTCTATGTACACAAGGCATATGCTCTTATTCATAAAAAAAACTGTGGAAAAAATCCCAAAAAACTAAATGCATCTCTTCAAAAGCAAAGATTGGCTTCTGATTCATTCTTCAGTAATTTTAACTAATACATCTGTTGCTTTTTATATAGTATTGGAACAGCTTTGATGGTTCTGGGCTTCCCACTACAAGACTTTGAGGTGCTGTAGTGTCCAGAGCAACAAAGATGGTGAAGGGTCTAGAGATCAACTTCTGTGATGAACAGTTGAGGGAGCAGGAGGTGTTTAGCCTGGGGAAAAGGAGGGTCAGTGGAGACCTTATTGCTCTCTACAACTGCCTGAGGTAGGAGGTTGTGGCCAGGTCAGTCTCTTCTCCCAGCAACAAGTGACAGGACAAGAGGACACGGCCTCAAGCTGTGCCAGGGGACTTCAAGTTGGACATCAGGAAGAATTTCTTCACAGAAACGGTTGCTAAGCATTGGAACAGACTGCCCATGGAGGTGGAGTCACCAAACCTGGAGGTGGAAGGGACTGGACGTGGCACTTAGTACAGCTGACAAGGTGGTGATCAGTCAAAGGTTGGACTCGGTGATCTTAGTGCTCTTGTCCAACCTAAATGATTCTGTGATTTCAAGCATTGTGGAATATTGGCAACAAGTCATCTATAGGGGAAAAAAATTTAGATCTAGGCTGCAAATTCCACCCCCATTCTGCTTAACTGCACACGTCATAAGTGCTTCCAAAAAAATGAGGATATGTGAAGACCTCTATCAGGAAAGCATATCTTTAAACCTCTAGATGGGGTAATGGACATGAGACCCATAAATGGCAAAATTAGTCCTATTAATCTATTAAAAATTGTTTAAGGCATTGTGTTAATGAAAATTTTGCATTTCAATACCTCAAGTGATTATTTATTCCTGGCATTGTAGCAAAAGATATGGGTAGCTTCTATAGCTTTAAAACTGATGCTGATGATTTTGACCCAAAATACAAGTTCTTTTCCAATTAATTGGAAAAGTGGAGTACTTATAACAAATAACTAAAATGTTCTTGAACTTGGAGCCGAAGACCATGTTAATAGCTGAATTTCAATGTGATAGCAAAACACAGAAAGAACATGATCTCATCCCTTGCACACAAATTATAGCAATGCAACTTTTACGGCAATATGTTATATTTAATATATAGCACTATACATGCATTTTATTAATACTAAATAGTTCTATGCACATCCAAAAGCATATATATTTTTAGGAGCAACAAATGAAAAATTATTATTTTAACCTAAATATTATTTATACAGAATATTGGTTCAATTTCATTAATTTCAGTAGAACTCAGTTGTAAATGTATTTAGCCACCTACTTTTTTGGAGTCCAGTCTTTTCAACCTTAAACTGCTTTGTTCTTTGACAACCTGTGTGATATAGTGGGTGTTTTTCCTCTTTTTTTTGTTTGACTTCTCAAGGAAAGTGCAGGAAACTGCTATTTCTTCATTTGCCAATCCATTGTACAAAGACCTTAGTTCATCTGGGAAAGTAAAGGTAAGTAGCAACAGCTGCTTCTATATGTGCAGAAAAATGTGAGGCTGTAGTCCTCAAATAGTTTTCTATTAAAGGAGTGTAGTCCCTCAGTGAATGCTATTTAATAAAAGAAGTGAGAATTAGAAATTGACTCAGTACTCAGATCAGTTCCAGTGCATTTTGAAAACATGGGAATGTTTGAAATCAGTTTTGACAACATTTCAATATTTATAACTATTATGACTATGGGCTGGTGATTCGGAGGAAAAAAAGGTGGTTTGGATTAAATATTTACCCACACACAGATAAGAAGAATCTCAGTGGGACTTGTCTCCTTTTGTATCTGGGAAAAAAACAAACAAGCAAACAAAAAACCAAGAAAAACCATCCAAAAAATCAAACACACAACAGCAGAAACACACCAACAACAATAAAAACACAAAATGCATCATTCAGCAGCCAAGCTGCCTTCCCACACTCACTTAACTTTAATAAAACAGTTTAGAATCCTTCCCAGTACCTTAAATGTACATCACAATTCCCATCACTGTAAAATTCACCTTGACACTAAACAAGTGAATGGTCACAGATTTCCCTAGTACCATTTGCTGATCAGAATTAAGAGACTGATAGAGTAACAAAGAAATTTTTGAATAAATTGTGTATAGAAAAGTGAACATATTGCAGCAAAAGACTTAAAGGCAAGATTTAATTATCAAATTACAATGATATCTAAAATTCATGTCTTACATTTAACAAGAAATAAATGATTGACTTAAAATGAAGATATCTCTGGTATTTTGCTTATAATTTAAAATAATATAGACAAAGAACCTTGGAGTATTTAAAGTATCCTTCCTGCCCTCATTTTGATACTACCCTTATTAGCATTGGAAGAGCTAGGCTTGGTTTGAAATAGAAAATAAAACTTCCTTGTTCTTTGCACAGTCAATAATATAAGATTCTACTGCAGCTTTGAATAGGATTAACTATGACATGCCATTTACTTTCTATAAAAGGGTCCTTACACCTGATTTTAGAGACATTAGATCAAATGAATTCACTTTTAGGTTGGAGTTTGTGAGAGCTCCAAGTTGGAAACATTCCCATAACAATCATGTCCAATTTATCAGGACATTTTTATTTTAGTAAAAATAGATTCCTGACAGGCTTCATTTAATAGCAAGTTGAAAAACAGAAGCACAGAGTAGGGAGAGACATTTTCATGGAAGACAGCCCCAGGCATTGTGATTGAAGTCCAGCCATGTATCAGAATTTCCTCTATTTTCTCTGAGACTGGGAAAATACATGTTTACACTAATTCTTCTTTTTAAAAGAAAACAGGAATTATGAGTTTTCTCCAAGTCTGGTGAGACTTAAATCTGAATGGTATACCATCAATCAAAAGATATGACAAACTGTGAGCAAAAGCTCTTATCTCGAGCTGAATACTCACAAGTTATGCACTTGTGGGAGTCTCTTGAGTTTCATAAAGAACAATTCTTCTGAACCTTTCTGAACACCAAAACCATGTGGGCTTAGCATAGCTACGCTCTTGCTCATAATACTGCCTCGTCATTTTGGATCCATAGAGTGTGCTACCCAGGCACCACATGGCAGAATATATTATTTTCAGCTCACTAAAAATATTCTGAAGCAGTTTTTGTCTTTTTATAGCCTCCTGGGTATGCCACCTCGCCTGCCGTTCAAATCAGTGTTTCTCCATGGCATGAGGTATGTAATAACACATTTCTAGGGTATGTGTTGGGCTAGTAAAGGAAGTTCATTTGCAGAGGAAAGGGAAAAATATCGCTTAAAGTCAATGGTGTCTTGCTACTTATAACGTTAGCACCTCTGGGAATCTGAGAAAGATTACTGGGACTGAATTGGTTGGCAACGACCTCATAATAACAATTTTATTAATGTTGCTCATCATAGCTACTTGTTACACCATACACTAATTCAAAACGTTTCAGTCTGGGCAGATGCTGAAGAAAATGTTTAGAATTCTTGAAATCCTTACCTGAAGAGTTCATATTACCTATTTTCTCGTACATTCCTCATTCAAGGAAATTAGAACCATTCTCTTGAATAAAAGGAAATTACAATACCATGTACCAAAATTAGCGAGCCAATGCAATTACACTATTGTATTCAGATTGCCCTAAAATAATTCTAAATGTATATTAGAGCAAGGACTCTGCAGACAAGGGGAAAAAAGGTGGAAACAGATACAGAAGTAGGTTAAATAACTTGATCAGGTGCATGTGGTAGGTAATTGTTTTCATGGAGCTATGCTAATCAGCTGAAAGTCTGGTCTAAAAATATTTAGCGATTTTACGGTTTTCTTTTAATATGTCACTTCTATAATGATGCTACAGCCATTTGCATGTGCATTTTAAAAAATTAATTTAATTACTTGGATTTTAAATATAATTCTTTTTTGTTTTAGTATCCATTCAATGAAGATGTGAATGATACTTCTTTTCCAAATCCTCTCTATGGTGTAGCAGCAGAAGACATGGAGAAATTATGCAGTTCCTTGAAAACACAAACATAAAACAGGATCAATATTGATTATAACTTTGCCTAAAGATTTGTTATAAAATCTGAAAGTGTCATGATACTGTAGTATTTGCAATATGAATTAATAACTCGTCACAAAATTACTTTTATTAAAACAATTATGTTCAGAAAGTAAATTTATATTTAATATAAAATCCATACATAAGTAAAATATAATTATATATAGTCTTCTGTAATTTCTGTTGGTGCAGAAAGAGATTGATAATTATAACCATGAATTCATTTTACATTTGTGCAGTTCAAATTCTAGTATGTTAATAAAATGTTTAATCAAATCCAGATTCTTAAGGTTTGGGAATCATATTTTTATGTCCATTATTTGAGAAATGATAACTTAAACGATTCTGTAATTTTGCATTAGAAAGGGATTTTAACCGACTCTTTTAGTGTTCCAAGATGCAGAAGCAAAAGAAAAGTCTTTATAAAATTAGAAACATATCGAACTAAATTGAGAGTGGTCATGAATCATGGATTTGAATATCAGCTCAGCATGTGATTCATCTATGTGACATACCAGTAGATGCACTTATTTTTAAAAAATATTTTTAATATTAGCCTTGATAGTTATATCTGAACAAATTTCCCTCTGGTCAGCTCTGTGGTTCTGCAGTGCTGACCACAGTGCTACTGATAAATTTAGCTTCATGGTTGACAGAGGGTGGAAATGGGCATGTTCAGGAAACCATATTTCTGCTGAATAGGTTGGCCTCCCACACAGCTGAAACTTATGTCAGCCCATGCCTCCATGAGAAAGATATTGGGGAGGAATTCTGGAGTGCCTTGTGATTTTGATTGTCATCCTCTGTGGTACCAGGCATAGCTTGTTACAGTGTTTACGCTTTAAATAACCTGACAAAATGTCATCTTCCATAATACCCACTTGCATTACACGATCGTCATTTTTAGCTTGAAGGCTTAAGTGTTCCTGCTGTGCTTGTGTTTTCTCCCTCCCTGTATTTCTACAGTCTGCTTAATTTTAAACCCATTGGCAAGTTTTAAAGTTACTAAACTCCTATAAATTGCATAAAAACAGACATCTGCACTGTAGATGGTATCTCTGTTAATACCTTCATTCAGGGAAAGCTGAATTCCTTGACATTTATTAGACTTTTGAGATTCCAGACAAAAAAAAGCATACATCATTCCATCATGCACAGGGCTCCTTGGTTTGGGTTTGGGTTTGGGTTTGGCAGTGTTTCGTTTTTCTTTCACTTTTTCTTCCTAGCATAACCATAACCTATATCTTTCTATATTATCTATATATCTTTCCATATACCTACAGATCTTTCTACCTGGGGGCACAGAACTACTTTTTGACTTAGATTTTTTTTTTGTCTGATTTGTTTTTTCACGGGGAGCAGAAGTAACAAGGCATGATGTTTGCCCATCATTCTCCCCACACTTTTTCAGCAATATGCTCATCAAGTGCCTCTCTGCTGCATTCATACACACACCTGCCTTAATGCCATTTAGTTGAAAGTTACCAAGTGTTATTCATTAAGGTTTTAAAAAAGGAAATGTGATCACACATGCTGTTTTCTTTCTGAAACAAGATTAGTATCACTGAAACATAGAATTTTCTTATTATATTTGTACCTCTTAGGTTGAGATGCAGAGAATACATTTGATCCAGGAAAGTGCCATGTGCATCCAGCTTCTGAACTCTGATGTTTTGATAAATCTGTGTGAGATGATTGTTTTCTGTATTATAAACAGGCATTGAACATTCCTACATGGTCAAGCCCAGGTACTCAAATTCTCATTTATTCTGCAATAGACTAGCACTGCTTGCAGAATTTCATTTGACACTAAAATGCTGGTCATGCTATAGTTCTTAAATCTCCATTCATTGTGTCATGCTATGTATATCTGTAAAAAATTACAATAACAAAAAGGATAGGATTAACGATAGTTATAGTAGACTTTTATCACATTCTCCCTTACGAGGAAAAAAACCCCCATATTTATTTTACTGTTTATGGTAATCATATTTTAATGTCCCAAATAAAAGTAGATGATTATAAAGAATTTTTGTAGAAGAACTCAAGGAACATTATATTACTCATCAGCAATTATCTCCTGAGAGAACTGTGACTCTTCTGGATAATCTCTGAAACAAGGTAGGCCTTGCACCAAAATAATTTTCAATTTTTATAATTGACAGAATGATTACAAAGAAAGTGCTGAAATTCAGACTTTTAATCTTCCTGAACTTCAATAATTTTTTCTCTTCTTATTTAATGAAGAATAGCAGATTTAATTATATTTGATATATGGTAATTGTTTCAGCTGACTAACAGCCCCAGCCTGAAATGTTTAAGACATAAATTTTACTTTTTATTTAATTTTCTGAATTTTTTCAGTACTTTAAACTAAATTCACAGGATTCATATTCTCAGTCATCCTTTCCACAATTTCAATTTCAAAATCTAAAGAACAAATCTAAAGGAAATATACAGGATATGAATATACAGGAAAAAAATATTGTTAACATTTTCTACATAGATTTCTTACTTCTTCCAATTGATAATATCCCCTGGCTAAATACCCTCTGTAAGCTTATGCTGCTATTGTCATAAAATTTATGTAATAAAAATTATTTGTTTCCAAATGACTTTTTTTTCTGGGAAAAAATTGGAAGATAAATATTCTACACAGACAATGAATACTATACCTAGTCTAATTTAAACATGTTTGTACATTAATGATCCAAGGTAACAGCAGAAATAAATTACAAGACAAACTTTCAACAAAACCCAATACCACTTTCAGTGTGGTCATTATGGTCCTCTCAGAGTTGTTTTGCTCCTGAGGTCTCACAATCATAAGGAATACAAGCAACCAAGTCTCTTGGATTTGGCTAACCTTCATTTCAATCCAACATATATTTGCGGTACATATCAACAATCATGTTTCACACACAGATGGCTGGATCTTGTCTTAGAAAGCATCCCTGTATTTGCAGCTTGTTCCAATACTTGCCTCAACATCTGCCACTGGCTACAACGTCTCAGTTTTGGAAAAGGTGTTGAAGGGGAGCAGGATCTTATCTCTGTCTGCAAAACCTGAAGTACAACCTGTGGCTGTGTACCTTTCTCCTTGCCAATACTGATGGGCTCGAGCCTTGCTCAGAGCTCCCCTTTGGGTTCGGTGGTTGCACTGGTGCAGCCATACCTGTGTTTTGCACTGGTGCCCCATGCCTCCATGCTTTCCTGCATCTGCTGGTCATTACAGTGGATATGCCCATGGATGTAGTCCAGGTGTTTGCTGCTGGTGACTTTCTCTCATCCTTTCCCTGTTTCACCAGCAGCAGCCTGATGTATGTGAAGATGATAAAACTGATCAACCACGTGATCCAATTTTGAAGTTATTATGGTTTTTATCTAGAGGATGGGTTAGATGGCATCCAAAAGTCCTTTTCAACCTAAATGTGCTTGTAGTCCTATGTTTCCATGGTGTTGGTGGCACCCAGTTCCTCCTTGATATCATTGTCCTCTTTAAATTCTGTCTCCAGCTTGTGCCATGCATATGTCTGCTGAGATCATCCTGAAGCCAAGGGTGTCCTCAGCTCCCCCTTACGGTTCCTTCATTATTTGTTCAGCTGGGGCTGAGGCCTCAGGCGCAACTTTCGACTTTTTCATTACCTCTTTCTGTAGCTTACACATCTGGAGATAGGCTCTTGGATTACTTAGATCTTTGCTTAGATCTGCTGCATCTTAATCAGACATGCTGCCAAATATAAACACTGGAGCTACAAAAAATGTCCACTTTTTGTAGCCATCAAGCTGGCAGGGGTTAAATTAATCTTGTCCTCAGGTAGGTGCCTACCCTAGAATGCAGTACATTGAATTCTAGAAGCTCCTAATTCTTTTTGTTGCCTGTAAAGACAGTCTAGACATTATGTCTGCAATGGAGATGTCCAGATTTAATTATATTAATCCCACTCATACTGTTTTAATTAACTCAAAATTTCATTAATATATGTATATAATAGGAAGATTTTCACTGGATAATCTTCCTTACAAATGTGCATACAAATGCTCCCTGATACACAATCAGTTTCCAGGCCTCTCTCTGTTTGTATAAATTAGACAGAAAGAGCTTAATAAACACATATAACTTGCAGTAATGCATCTGTCAAAAACCGACATCTTCTGGTTTTCATTTTCAGTTTGTGTGTGGGAAGAGAGGGAGAAGGGGTGGGAAGAATTCATATGAGAACAAAAATGGAAGTTCCTAAGCAGAAAAAGCTACTGTGGGCTGTATTGCTCCGTGTAGATCACAGCATGTGAGAACTCGGGCACCTGACATGGAACAGTATTCCTCCTCTGCTGAGAACTTAAAGACAGTCATTTATTCTCCAAGGTACCAGTCAGTTACTAAGGCTTGTGAACAGGAAATTGTTCTCCACTCTGTGAGAATGAAGTACAAAGCGCAGCAATGGAAGGAAACACAATACTAAAAACATGCATATTAACATCATTCCAAACTGTTCCTAGAGTGTTACCACTTCATCAGCTGCAGCTCTTACATTGTAGCCCATTTTTATTTGAAAGCAGATATATAGCTGACCAGAAGGGTGGCCATAATGGGCATGTTCCTGCAGCAGCCATCCACAGACCTTCACAAATGTCAGGCAAGTTAATATTCATATCTGGATTTCAATTTACCATCTGCAGCTATTATCATTCTCATGGATATATTTCATGCTCAAGAAAAAAAAAGGTTTAAAAAGAAGAAATGCATTTTTCTACAGGATATTTGTACAGGACAACTAAGATATGATAAACTGTAGAGCATATTAGTCTTGGTGGGTTTGCATTTTACTTTTGTTACAATACTCAAGCTGCATCTTAAAGGGGGACAGGGGAATAGATCAGAACATAACCTCAAACACATCAGGAATTTACAGCATATTTACTGTTTTATTGTAAAACCACATTTTTTGCCCTCAATATAGCCAAAAAGCAATATAGTGTTCAACCTAGATATGGGAATATGAAACTTGACTTAGTGTTCAGGTGGTGTAAATTGGGTGTAGGAGGTAAACTAGAGTACCTTGTGGTGTGACAATGAATTTCTTTCAGTCTTCTGGGCCTTCATGGACCACAAGCTAAAATACATCTCCCAACATTGATTCCAACTACTAGAAGGAATTTTCCATTCTGATAGTTCAATTAATTTTTAAATGTTTCTTTTTACCATTTCTTCATAAAATGAGTTAATTTTTACTTTTATAATTAATTTATGAAAAATGCCAAATGATTATGCTTTGGAGAAGAGCTGGTCAAGTTGTCAAGTTCAGGGAAATGTTTAGGCAACAAGATAAGCCAGAAAGAGCTATCAGGTGCAGGGGAGGGTGAGTATTCTACTTTTCTAATGAAAATGTGAGTCTCTGAAGCAAGTCAGCAAGGCATGCTCAACTGGGTTAAATGGGTTTAACAGGGAGAAATGAGCACAAATTATTCATGGGAATTCTTTAATCTTCTGTGTAATTATGTGATCATTCTCAGAACAAAGACTTTGGTTGCTCATAACAGGAGGAAAAAGTCAGTTCACACTCAGCACAATGATTAGCATAGAGCTATGGAGAACAAAAAAACCCTGATAATCTAGTACATTAATTTTTTCTGCATATTTTGAAAGTTTGGGATGCTAAGCCTAAATGATTTAGAGGTAATAATAACTCTTTTTTTCTTAAAAGAAAGCTGTTTTCATTTTGTTCTTTATCTTAGTTTTTAATTTTGAGTCCTACTTCTTCAACAGACTAATTTTTCTTTTTCTCAACCACTTTATTCAGGTCATAAAACAGTATCATTCTGTGACGAGTATTTTACAATGCATATGGTATGTGAATTTTTAAAGCTTTAGTCAATGTTATTATGGTTTTGATATCCAAGGCTTAGAATACAACTGAGCACCAACATACAGCTATGTCAGACACATGCTATGTCAAGATCATTAGCATTAGTAATCTATTTGGTATTCACACAGACATATTGGCCAGATGTGGACATTAATAAGCACTATATTACAATTGGTCTCCAATGCAACTGTGTATTACAGCTACTTTAGTAGTTAAAGTATTCAATGTGATTCACGTGAAGTGTTGTCATGGAATTAATAATGATTTGCATCTTTTTGTAAAAAGGGTCTGTATTCATTGTAACAATGTGATTATTCATGTAATAAATTGAAGAGGTAAGTGGGACTCAGGGTTATGCACTGCCTTGAGCTTATACACAAAATTCCTACTGACAAAAAGACAATTCAAGGGATAAAGGAATATACTCCTAGGAGTATACTCCTAGATATATACTCCTATACCAATTTAGAATATCCAGAAGACAGGGATTAAATTACTTTGCAGTTCCTGTTTAGCTGTTTTAGCCTGAATGAGGTTTCTCTGGACACCCTTGAGAAAATGCAGTGGACAAAGGATGCTCAGGCTGAAAGTTCTGGTAACACATGCCTTTGCATATGTTAATCAAGGGAATTTTTAAAAGTGTTTCTGCAGTTTAGCAACACATTAAATGCTACTTTAAATTACTCTAAAATCTTCCTAATTTACTAGCTTTGTGGACTTTCTCTTGAAGGTTGGTTTCTCACAGGTAAAAGATTTGAAAGGAACCATTGAAAGGAGCTTATGGATTCAGTCTCAGTTTATTTTCCTGTTTGCATGACTGTATCTAACTTTTCAACTAAGAAGTAGATAAATCCTATCCAGTTCAACAAAACTGTCTCCAATTATGGATGGGGTAGAATGATGAGAAGCAAGGGAGAGAATTAACATCAGTTAATATTCAACATATTAGGTATCCAGGAATAGAAATATTTTCATGTTTCTATTCTGTTAATGACCCATTTCCTGCTTACAGATAAAAATTAAAGAGTAAGTTAACATACTGCTTCTCTAAGTTCACTGCAAATAATCCTAAGAAAATTCTTAAGGCATTTAACTGAAAAAAAAAAAAATATTGACCAAAACTTTTGCTTTGCAATACCCATGGGAATTCTAGAAAAAAATCACCAAGAGGAAATTATTTCACAAAATGTTGCCTATAAGAAGACATGTGGGCTCCCTCCTTATATTTAGCTTGTCATCCTCCTATAAATAGGAGTTAAACTCACCACCTCATACACTCCTGAAAAGCTCTCTGGAAATGAAACTGAAATGTAAGTGCGTACACAGTGCATACCATACACAGATCTCAGGTTGTTGTACAACGTTTTATCTTTAAATGAAATGATAATCATAGAATCAAAGAATGGTTTGGTTTGATAGGGACCTCTAAAAGTCATCTATTCCAACCCCCTGTAAGGAGCAGGGACAACTAGATCATGTTGCTCACAGTTCCGTCCAACCTGGCCTTGAATGTTTCCAGGGTTGGGGTATTGCCTGCCCCTCTGGACAACTTCTGCCAGTGTTTTACCACCTTAATCTTAAAAAATTTCTTCCTTATGCCCAATCTAACTCTATCCTCTTATAGTTTAAAACCATTATCCCTTGTCCTATTGCTACAGGTGTCACTAAAAGGTTTGTCCCCATGTTTTTTATAAGCCCCTTTACATACTGAACAGCTCAAAAAGGTCTCCACAGAGCCTTCTCTAGGCTAAACAACCCCAACTCTCTCAGCTTTTGTCATAGGAGAGGTGTTACATCCCTCTGATCATTTTTGTGGCCCTCCTCTGGACCCTCTCCAGCAAGCCCATGTCTTTCCTGTGCTGAGCACTCTGCAAATATGATTATTTACAGAGTCTTACAAGAGAAAATATAAGATCTCTCACTGAAGTGGTTGCAGGGATAGCTTTGATTTCTTTTACCGTGGAACTGATTAATGAAATTGCACATATTTGTTATTTAAAACTAAGTTAAGCTTGCACTATATACTTTAACCTGACACAAATTAATCATACATCTATATACAAACACACATGGTAGCTGCCATGAGGAAAGGCAAGTGAAACATGTATATCTCTGAATCTCTGAGTTCAGAGAACTGTCTGTGCTTTTGGCTGGACTTTTCTTGTGCCAATGGGTTGTTTATTTCAACTTTCAATCTTTCCATCTTTTTCATCTTTTCAATCTTTATATATGACTTTTTATCCTCTTGCTTATATTCTCTCACTGGTCATTCAACCCTTCACTTATTCTCTTTTCTACATGAAAGGGAAATGCATTTTTGATCAAATAGACAATTTTTTTCAATCCTGCTGGTTAAGTTACATGTACCCTCTATGCTGTCTCTATCGTATATATTGCATTGCAAATTCCTCTAGGCTTTCTAGGTCCTCAGGTACTACTACATGGATTATCATGAATAATGTCACCTGATTTTAAAGAGTTTCAATTGCCTATAAGTCTTATTGAAGCCAATGGGAACTGCAGTCCCGGGACCTCAAGAAAGTCCAGACACAGTCAGAAACCCTTATTTAATAGGCAAAATATGGCTTGAAACTCTTAACTTCTGGGATCTTCATTTCAGTGTTTTAAGTAACTTGCTTTATCTTTGTTTCATTGTCATTTCTCATTGAACAGACGTGCATCATTGGATCAAATAATTTTCAGATAGTTCCAGACTGTGGTGAAGAATCTGTACCTAAATCAGACCATCACAGACATTTGAAGCACTGTTTTCCTCCATCACCCTATGCTATCTGCTGTGGTAAGGGCTGTGCCCTGCCTGTTGTTTGAGTGAATGTAGCGCCGGGGAAGGGACACAAGACACATGGTGGGGAGGGACAGTTCATTGCAGACAATTCATGCTCTTCCATTTGACACACAGCAAAGTAACCATATAACAATAAGACAGACAAGTTTGGTGTTGAATTTCTGCTGTTTCAGAATGAATCTGCAATAAGAGCAATATACTTATTTTTCTGATTTAAGTAGCGTGGTTCTGGAGCTCATCTATCACTTTGATATCTACTGGTTACCTTATAATTTTGCACTGCCACAGAAACTGCCCCAGTTGCCTGTAAAACAGCCATGCTTAGATAACAGGATTAGATATAATTTTTAATTCTTCTAGACAGAGAAAATCTTAGGCTTCAATGTCACCTCAATGAAGTTTGAAGACTTTGAATCCCATCGAAAGAGCCTTGGACCACCAGCAGTATGGGCTGTTCACTTAGGAGTTTGACTCAATGAACCTTGTGGGTCCCTTTCAACTCCAAATATCCTCTGTGGTCTGTGAGTCTCTGTGGGAATCTGGAGAATCGTGCAAAACAAACAGCTGTGGAAGCTGGATGCATGTTTGGTGTGCAGGTACTAGAATTATTGACTATAGAACTTCTGTTTCTCCAGTGGCAAGAACCTAACAGAATGAAATATTTACAATTCTGAATAATTTTCACAAACATGTTAATAATCTATCAATATGCTTTATGAAAGTGGTATCTTCTTCAGAATGAAAAAATATGTGGAGTTTTGGTTGGTTGCTTGGTTGGTTGTTTTTTTTTAACTGGGTACACTCAAAACCCCTGTAAGTTTCAATTTGGAAAGAAAAGGTGTACGCTGTCTGAAATGGTATACTTGTTAGCAGATTCCTCTTTACTGAATAGAAAGGTCTTAGTTCACATGAAGGAAAATTACAAGTATCTCTGTATTGTGTGGTTTACTCATCAGAAATGCTCCAATGCACTCTTTTTTGGGAATACACCTCAAATGGGTTGCCATTAGAATGACTCAGGTGACTTGGTGGAGAAATGTAGGCAGGAAAATAAAAGATTTGTTGGTTGCTTGCATACTTTTGGGCGAGATGTGGTTTGCAGACACAGGAATGGGGACAGATGGTTCTGGTTTTGGCTTTAATCTATTAAAATGGCCTAATCTGTTTGAAAATATGCCCAAAGGACCAACAGTGTTCCAGAGATCTACAATACCATACAAAGTAAAAATTTGCTTAATGAGTGTTTTAAGTAGTGAATTAAAATTCCACAAGAAACATTTGAGGAAAGAAAAGAAATAGCCCACCAAGGAGAAATTCTTTTTCATTTAACCATTTTTCTTTACATAGCTTCAAGCTTCATGACACATTCTGTCCTTAATAATATGTGAATAGTGAGTGCTTATTGCTATGACTACTTTATATTAGGCAACTATTGACTACAGATTTAAAGTGCACTGCAAAAGTACTTCATGCCATGTTTCCATTTATATTATGCTAAAAAAGTAAATATGTTAAGGATGACCCAAGAACAGACTTGCAGGAGGAGCCTGTATAACAGAAGATATTTTGTACTTCTCTGACACCCACATGACACATTTAATACACTGCCAGCAATATAAATCACACAGACAGCCTTTTCAAGATAACAGAGAAGTATTACTATTCTCTTAAAGCTGTACTTTTTTTGGGTGATAGCACTTGCTACTTTATGCAGCAGTCAACAGAATCCTGTATCAAAATAGATTATTGTGTAAGCAGAAAGCAAACATGCAAGTTTTCAATTGCAAAACTGCTTCAGCTGCAGTACAGACACAACAGTACTTGCTTTCAATAGCTAAGGGGAAAAAAAAAGATTGAAAGGCATACCAGTCAAATTGCTGTAACTTCCAATCCAATAGAACAACAGCAAACTGCCCAAAGGAAATGCCCAAAATATTTGATCTGAGCCATGTTGAAGGACAGTGTGTTGCATATTGGGAACTCTTAATCTTAACAATCATGAATGAGTTTTAAAAGAATTAAAAATCCATCACTACTGTTAAAGATATCTTGCCTAGAAAAAAAATTTAGGCACTGGTATTTTTTAGAATATATTGTATCTGTATATATTTAACAATTCCTTGTGAAATTAATTCCTTTAACAATATCCTGACAATCTAAATTGTAAATAAATGTTAATTTTCATACATGCATAATATATTACTACATTCTATTCTTGTTTATATATTTTATGCATTATATATAAATTTCACATAAAATATGTATTTGTATTGTATTTTGGGGTATGTGTTAAATTGAATTCTAAGAGCAGCATAATAAAAAAAATTAGTTTGACTAATCTTTAAAGTAACTTTCTGTTAATCTTTTTGTTATGACATAACATTTTTTTATTATTTTTGAATGGAAAGTAAAGCTGTGCATTGTTGCTGTTAAACATTAATAGCAACACTTAAAAAACAGTAAAAATAGACCTTGAAGTTATGTGCAACATGTAATTACACATTCAGTAGCCCAGTTTGTAGTGTACTTTTGTACAACATGTTCGTGATTGATCAAAAAAGAACAGGTATGCTGGTTCTAAAGCTAGCACGAGGACTGCAGTGAAATGCCTTAGCAAGCCTTCCTCTGATCACATTACAGCAAAGTATACAGCTTGTGCTTCATTTCAGTCATGTCAGTCATTCCAGTGCAGTGCCATCAAAATCAAGGTTATACAAACCATGTAAGACAAGCCATGGCCACAGTTGTTTGGTTATTTTTTTGGGTGATTAGTGACACCATAAATTATCAGAAAATACGTCCTGTACTAATTGATGATTGCACAATGTGAACAATCAGGGATACTCTTAGATGGGATTAATTTTGCATCAAAAGATGTTATATAATAAGACTACTAAAATATTAATATACATTCTCAGAGACACAAAATTCTGTTCTTATATGAAATTAGCTTTTCCTAAGCAGAAATAGATATTAGCTAGTCTTACTAAATCCCCTAAAAGTTGAAGTGCCTATCAGCTTCTGTTTAATGTCCATGAAATGGTGAGAAGCACAAGTTAGGTTTTACTTATGAAGCTAGAAATGGCACTACAGTAAATGACACATTTCAGACTAGTTCTGTTGAAGGGGAAAATTCAGAAAAACATTTAACTTTTAAGCATCTGCTGAAGGTATTGCCTAAGCTTTACTGGAATACATGCTTGAATTTCATTGCTGTGATTTACATCTTAACTGCCTTAAGCACTAAAGGTCTGAGCAGGTAAAGCAGCTTTTTTTAACTGTTTAAAGGCTGAGTAGTTTTTTCCTTTTTCACAACAGGAAAAAAGGAAACCTTTTACCCTCATCTTCATCCAGCTCACACCCCTAGACGTCCTCATTTCAACCAGCAGCCCCCTGTCGCTTTATGTGCACCTCGTGTGCACCCTGCATGTGGAAGACAGAAAGGACTACCTGAGTTGTGTCCTTGCATGCCTTGTGAAACCTAACACAAATGTTGCTCTCCAGCTTCTCTAAAGGACTCCTCTTGCCCAGTCACTGGCCTCAAAAAACCCCTTATTTCCCTTCCCTCTTTTCCTTCCCTATAACCACCTCTCGCCATTGTGCACACACATCTCTTCTCTTGACATAGCCCCAGAGCTGCAACCATCAAACCCCTGAGTCTCTTCTCCCACCAGAGGAAGAAGCAGGGTGCTTACACAGGGCTACTGCTCACACCAAGACCAGCATAGAGAGGGAACAAAGCAAGGGAAATGAGAGCAGCTACAGCTCCAGCATGATCCATGATTTTCTCCTTTCCCCCTCACTAAAAATAATGTGATACAATTTAACTAGCAAAAAAGAGAAAAGCCCAGCTACAAAAGAAGCTAAATCTTCTTCAGGCTTGAAAACAATACTACATTTGTGCTAAGCTTTTTTTTAGTTTTACAGGTGGAAATTAAAATTAATAATTCCTGGAACTGACAGATATCCATACAGATAGTCTCCCTTGGATAATATACTTTGATCCCAGCACTCTGTAAAGGAGTTTGGTGAAAAAAACTAGATATTCTACATTAATTTTTTAACTTGTTACAACCATTTAGAGAGCTTATATAGCCCCTCATATAAGAATATCCTTGTTAGATGCTTGATCCATAATGAAACTATTGGGTGGGCAGACACTAGTTGAGGTTCAGTTTAAATGTGGGAACTGAGGCAGAATACAAGTCTGGATCTCCCTTCCCTCTCCAGCTGTAAGGATATAGGTTTATGCAGTGTAACACAATAATTCAGACCATTTTATCCAAGCAAGTAAAGGCAAATATCCTGCCTGAGATGAGTGAAAATTTCAGTCTCCCTGCACCAATCTGGTGACCAGATCATGCTGAACTTCCCCTCATAGGAGGATGAAACATTGTCCACATGTATGTTCACAAATAAGGGCAGGAAAATTACCTGCATTTGTCTCAGAATGGTGAGATGTGAGTACCTAGACTATATTACTCTTCTGGTGGGAAGAAGTGAGAGGCAAAACAAAACAGCTGTCAACCCCATATCTACTCATTTTTCCAGAAAAGTACATAGGCAAAGGCAAGCTCTGTACACTCTCCAAAAGTTCTCTTGAAAATACACACTTTTAGAGTGAATGTGAGATTCACTGCCAGAGAATCAGAGGCAAGAGATTGCTGCATAGGGATGTTGATTTCTGGTTCTTATCCATCATGCAATTTCATGACTAATCCCTTGAAAGAAAATGCCTTCTTCATGACCTGAAGAAATGTCTTTCAGAAGCCAGGATCAGACATCAAGACTCAGTCCCCATCAGAGATTTGAAGGAAGTTATTTTATGATCCAAAATCAGATCTATGAAGGGGCTTTCATGCTATGAACGCAAATTTAAAGATATGGCTTTGCAGGTGTGTGGCTAAGAGCTAGAAAGCTCTGGGAAGGCAGACTCAGGACTTGTCACCAAAACATTTGCTTCTTCTGAGTGTGCTGCCTGGTGGAAAGCATCTTCCTCTGGAACTGGCTTACTTTGTTTACTTTATAAGGAGACTTGGTTGGTGACCTCCCCCACACCTTCCCCAGAGCAGTGCCTTATTCGCAGCATACCCTGCTCCACTGGGACACTGCTTGTGAGTCTGCACCATAGGGATTTGCCCAAGCCCACTGTTTCCAGGCTCGTGATTGATAAGCTTTGCCTCCCATTTTCAAGTGGTCACAGGTCCTGATGGAGCTGACCATGTGCTTGGGACCAAACATGCCACACGGTGAAGTAGTGAACACGGTGCTTTGCTCTGGCTCCTTTGTGTCCAGTGCCTGCTGAAGACCACAAACCAGTAAGAGACCACTTCCCTTTGGTTCTCCTGGTTAATCAAACTGATGTTCCCAGTTAATGTCATCAGTAATACAGCTGAAAAAAGACTTAGCTTAGTAATAATAAATGACAAAGAATTTACTTTTCCTCCCAAAGCTTTGAAACCGAAAGATGCAAGTGTTGCTTGAATAAATAACAAGTAGCCTATGAAAGGATGCTGCCAACTGGACATAAGAATCCAGACAATGCAATGTATACTGTCTGTGCCTTTCCCGTTATCAGAGACGGGATGTGCAGAGTGCCTTACAATGCAGGGTTAATTGAACCTATTGTAGAGAATCCACCAAATTCTGGAGTGTTTGTGTCTGCAGAGATTAAAGTTCTGTCTATCCTCACAGCAGACAAAACTATATTTGGCATCTGGAGATATATTTTTAAAATTCAATTTGAGATACTGTTCCAGCAGTATTTCTAATAGATTATTACAGTATAAAAAAGTTGACTTTATTTACCTTCAGTCCTGGGCATTCAGACTTGTTTTTTCTCTTTTATTCTTGTGCTGCACATTATTTAATAAAGGGGAAGGAGGGAATTGGAATATAGTTACATGTTATTGTATAAGGAACAATGTTCGGCACAGGTTTTCTACTCTATAGCTCCCACCAAATGTTATATTTTGGGTCCTCCATGTACCCAGAATAGAGATGGTTTGTCTCATTGAAAAGTATTTTCTCCTTGTTATGTTTCTCAACTTGGCATACAAATACATAAGAACTTGTACAGATAAACACAAATTTGCACGTGCTTTATACATTTTAAAATGCAATTACTTTCCTGACAGCTTTTTTAATACATGATCAATGCAGAGCCAAGATCTGAGGAAATTGTTTGGTTTTTCATAACCACAGCAATCAATCAAAAAGTAGAATGAGATCTTTTAGCACTGATATTTCTGAGCAATGGTAAAAAAAAAAATAAAAATACTTCAGGTTTTCTTAACAAATATCTTTACCACACCATTCTCCCCAAACCTCAAACACACTTCTTTGTGAGCTGCAAATGTAGGAAAATTTGATTTCAAGAAATGACTACTGAGACCAGTACCAATGCAGATCAATCACATCATGCCACTTTAAACTCTGTTCCTGCTAACTTAACAATTTTGGGCACAGGCTGATCTTTATGCAGAATATAATTGAGCTGATAAAACTTTTCAGCCAGCTTTAATCTGACAATTAGAAACTTCTTGCCGTAGTCACACCAGCTGGAACTACCAAAGACCATGATGAACCATGTACACTTCACAGTGCAGCAATGAACATATTAATAACACCCCAGTTCACTCTCCTCCTGCTTTTTCCTCTACCAAGCAGTTAATGAGGGGCAGATGCTATAAAAGACCAAAAATCAGCTTGTGCAAAGGTGATGGATGGTGATACCACAGCTGCCTCTAGAGCTGCTGGAGCAGCTTGGTGTGGAGAGGGGCCCTGCCCATGGCAGGAGGCATCAGCAGGCTAACACAGGTTGCAGCCTGAAAGAGAGGCTGAACTGGTGCCTGGATTTCCCTGCAAAAGGGGAAGTAGTGGCTCTGAGATTAAGGGACTGATAACACAGGACTAATCTCTGTCTGGTTGTAAGTTACCTAGAGGTGGGTGATATATGCTGCATGTAGGAGAACTGAGGAGTTGCTGTGCAGACACTATGGGACATGCCTTAGGCACAGATATTGGCTTTTGGTAATATCCTGAGATTTTAAGAACTTGTATGATCAGATTGTAATGGGGCTTTTAATGTTATTAATTTTAAGAATAAATTTTTCAATTCATTTCTTCCTCTATTTCATCTCAGAACACTTTCTTCAACTCCCCCTTTACCAAGAGAAAGCCAGTTCTGTAGTGTCACACTGTGCTGGTCCCCAGAGCTAGGCCGAATTCTGCCATCAGTGGTAGCAATAAAGCAATTAGGGAATCACAGCCCTAGGGAGGAATCACCTGAAATAAGAGGAACAGAAGCTTGCCTTTTGTTTCTGTGGTGACGTTTGGTTTTACTTGACTAGCTTTTATGGTAGGGTTTACATTTTTTTGGCTGTTGTATAATAAAACACTTTTACTGTGGTTGGTTTAATTTTCAAAGCTTTAAAAAAAATCAATTTGTTCCTTTGCACTCAGTTTATTTGAGTTGAAAACCATAATGTGCTATTACTTCAGGGTCACTGCTTAACTTCTGTTGACCCTCTCGCCCATGAATTCCTGGAGTTTATTGTTACAATCTATTTCCTGGATTATTTATGTATAAACTTACTTTTCTTGTTCTTAAAGAACCACTATCCAAGTCTTCGGAACAATGATTAATTTTAGGGCAAAAGCAATTTGCTAAATGCAGGAACACAAAATCCATGAAACAATTCTTATGAATATCTAGGTTCTCCTCTTTGTACTGAAGAGATTTTGAGAGGGTTGTGACAGATGTGAATGTTTCAGACACCACAATGTACAACAGGGAAAGAAAAAAACACAGTGCATAGAGCTAATAGGACACATTAACAAATACGATTCTGTCCTTTGGGTCAATTGAGTTAAACACCTGCTACTGTATATCACAGCTTCTTTAAGCAGGAGAAGACAAAGAAGAATAAAACAAAATCCTTATTAGGCTTTTGGTAAACTCTGAAAAATTACCAGGTTGTTGGTTTTTTTTTTTGGTTGGTTGGTTGTTTTGGGGTTTTTTGTGGGTTTTTTTTGGTTTCTTGTTGTTGTTGTTTTGTGGGGGGTTTTTTTGTTAGGTGTTTTTTGGGGTGGTTGTTGTTGTTGTTTGTTTTGTTGGGTTTTTTTATGGGGAGTATTTTACTAGCTACTTAAAGTACTGTGAGTTGACTGGAGAGCAGCATTAGACGCAAACCAGGATTCTTTTCGTAACTCCAGGAAATGGTTGACCAGTGAGTTACACCTTTACAGGCAGGCATCAGCAGAGCTGAGGACAGAACATTACCCTGATTATCTCTGTTGTTAAATGCTGGTATCTACATTCTTTGACAGAGTTACATATTATTATAGTGACTCCAAGGAAACCAAGTAATAAGGTTTCTGTTTGAGTATGTATATATTCACATAAGTAATCTCTTACATCAGGCTAAAAGCATCTAATTCCTCACCAACAAGAAGCTGTTTTGTATAAAGACTTCTAATACCTCACTCCCGCTTGAAAAATAATTTTTTTTATATCAATGCAATCTATGTAATGGATAAGATGCCAGTGTTTCCTTTACTGTTGTTACCCAGTTTGGATGCTCTGTAGCAATATTTCTTATGATGCTGGTATCTCTGTGTTTCACAGGTTATAGCAATATAATGGTGCAACATTAGTCACACCAATGACTCTCACTCTACTTATCAAAGCAGCCTTTAGATAACTTCCAGATGAGACAAGACAGTGGGTAATCCATTATCGTCTTTGCTGGTTCTTTTGTCTTCTGAACAAAGGATTTGATACAAATTGTTAAACTGATTCCAGCACGTAGCAGTTAGGACTAGCATTTTGAAAATGTATTTTCCATACTTAAATTAAACGAATGAGCTTCTACTTGCTTTAGGGAGAGAGGGCAATGTGTGGAACCTGAGATGAATAATGACCTGATTTAGTAGAATAAAATTGCTGTAGGGAGAGATAATAGGAGGTAACAAATAAAAGCTCCAAAGCAAGGAAGCTGAATACTACTTGAGGAAGGTGGGGGGAAATGTTTGAATACTCTTGCTCTTTGTGAGAATATCATAGAAGAAAAGAAAAGAAAAATAAAATCAAGACTTCCTCAGCACATGACTTGTAGATGAGAGACCACAGGACACCCTGATTCTGAAGTGTGGGAATAGCACCATCTATTGCAGGGCTGTCCTTACCTTGTATCAGACCTCACAGCCCCCCCTGCCTGGCACTCACTACAGCTTGGTAAGGTAAGGACAGGGTATTTTCTTGAATTAAGAGGGGGCAATCTGCTTTCCTAGTGGCTTGGACAAAGCCAGTGATAAGGCAGGAACTGAGCCTACTTCTTCTGAATGAGAAGCTCATGCTGTAACTTCTGGCTCTGTTTCCTCTCCTACTAAGAAGTGTCATCTGCTTGAGAACCTTGATAAATCAGGCTAATGAGACCACCTATAACTATATTTTTTTCTATTAATCCAAGGCAATGTATTTACCCTTAACTTTCCATTTTTCAGTTATGGTGTCTTTCAATTACAATTGCATCACATTTTGCAAGCATTAGAAAAACTGTGAACGTTTGTATTAGGAAAACATGTTTTCTAGAGTTGCATGTAGAAAGTAAAACAAAGGAAATTTATGGAGTAGTAGAAAGTAAGGGAGGGTATATATACTAAAACTTATTCAAATCCAACTTTAAAGCTTGGAAAATAGCTGCAGTTCTAGAAAGAAATACAAAATTTCAACAATTTTTTTCCTTATTTTGTTGCAATATGAAAAATTCAAGCATTTTTCATGTCTTGAAAATGCAGTTCAGTAGATGAGAAAAGCAGTAAAGGCATCATGTTAGAACATCTCCCTCTTTGAAAATCAGTATCTGTCTACAAACCACAACTGTCAAAAAGTAAGAAAGGGACTTAGAAACATCACATCCATGCTTCCATGTGTCCTTTATATGGACTGCTCTTAATTTTCTTGCCTTTTTTTATGTGACTGCCAAAACAAAAGTTGGATTTAAGTGGGTGTTCCTGATAGATAGTGTACATAACCTAAGAGGGTACTAACTAAAACCTGAACCAAGTTCAAATGGGAAAAAATTAGCTCACAACTCTCTTGCTACCAGAGAATCCTGGTCTCACATTTTCCAGCAGGCAGAGGTGTATGTACATGTGCACACACACACCCCCCCACACCTTGTAAGCCCCTACCCTCCCTTTTCCCTCACAAATCAGTTGTCTAAAACCCTCCAAGTAATGCCAGCTGATATAATTATTTTTCATCTGATTGTTTTCAACAAAATAAAGGTAGTGTAACATGTTAGACTTTGCTCATGTTCATGAAACTATGAATGAAATGAAAAAATGAAAAAGAGTAGCAGTCCAATAAGATGGTGGCTGTGGTTCTGTTGAAGCTGTGATCCTGTAGAAAAAGGGTCTGCTCTTCCTCAGGTCCAGTGGTGGCTGTGTAGCTCCTGTCCTCTGGAAATCCAGTGGAAAGGTTTTCTCTGGTGTTCAGAATCTCAGATTATATCCAGGATGGGATGCTTGGTTCCTCCCTCTGGGTGGAGCATCTCACAATGGGGTGATGAGTCATGAGGCCAAGTGTTGATGGGCTCATTAACAGAAGATAGTCCGGAGGGAGTTATCTCTGAGTCATGCAGCAGGACAATGATGGGCCATTAACAGAAAGATAGTCTGGGGGGAGGAGGCAAGGAAACACTGCCCCACCTGATTTCAACGGCTCATGAGGATGGCAATAGAATACACTGCAACCCAGGACACAGGTTTTTAAAGGCTGGATATTATTAAGGAAACAGCTATTTTCTAATTGTTAACTGCATAACCATTTTACCTGCTGAAAGACTCCAGGCAAGTCTGTAATTCTCAGAGGGGTGTTCTGGAGGAGGGTTTGAAATCCAGCCATATGTTGCCACTGTATTCCAGATACTCAAAAGTTTTCAACTGACTTAACTCTCCTGGGCATCCAAGTATTTCAGTTCACAAAATCTGAAGACTGTGCTCAGATGTCTTAACTAAATAAAAGTGTTTTGCCTGTTGTCAGGGTGGACCTCTAAAATTGATTTCCATGTGGAGTTTTTCTTCAGCCATACAAGAAAGTAAAAATATTCTACAATTGTTGTTGTGAACTAGTACAGACAAAAAATAAAAATAAAAAAAAAAATCAGGAGGCCAAAGTCAGTTGCATATGTTTGGGGATTTTTTCTCCCTAGACTACAACTTGCTCTTATTTTATACACACTGGCTCAGTTTTCTAACTTGGCTAAATGACTTTGCAGGTTGAACCCAGAGTGTGATGTGACTAACTCTAGCCAAGGACATCTCCTTGTGATCCTGCACATTTAACTCTTCAGACCAATGTAACCACACTTACAAGGAATTTAGATGAATGGGGAATGTAGGATTTCCTATTTGTGTTTCAATGACTGAAAGAAAGAGTATTAGCTACATGCATTGGAATGAGTCACAGTTAGTGTTGAACAAAATTCTGAATTTAGAAAAATATGCTGCTCTATGATTACCTTTTCTAAGCAAACTAACAAACAAACAAAAAATACAGATGCATCCAAAATCTCAAATTACAATTAAAAAAAAAAAAAAAAAAAAAGCCGTTAGTCTTCTTTTTATCCTGGTTTTGGCTGGGACAGAATTAGTTTTCTTTTTAGTAGCTGGTACAGTGCTGTGGTTTTTTTAATTTCATATGAAAATAATGTAGATAACACATTAATGTTTTAGCTGTTGTTAAGTAGTGCTTACCCTAAATCAAGGACTTTTCAGTGTCTCATGTTTGCTAGTGAGGATGGGCACAAAAAGCTGTGAGGGAGCACAGCCATGACAGCTGTCCTGGACTTGCCAAAGGGATATTCCACATCACAGGACATCATGTATATGAACTGGGAGAGTTGTCTGGGAGGAGCTGGTCTCTGTTTAGGGATGGACTGGGTATTGGTGAGCAATTGTAGTGAGCATCCCTTGTTTCTCCTGGATTCTATTTTCTATTATTCTCTCTCCCTCACTTTACCATTACTATTATTATTATTATTGTTGTTGTAGTTATTATTATTATTGTCATTGTTATTATCATCATCATCATTATTGTTTCAATTATTAAAGTGTTCTTATATCAACCCATGAGGTTTACCTTTTCTTTCTGATTCTTCTCCCCTTCAGGAATGTGTTAGGGGCAGTCAATGAGTGGCTGTGTGGTACTTAATTACCAACTGGGATTAAAACACAACACTTTGAAAAACATGTGGACAAAACTGCTACTGTCAAACCTCTAAAAATTCACTTGAATGATAGAGTGTAAATCTCTCAAGTATATTCGACATAAACTTATTTACAGAGCCTACAGTTTATAGCTTTCTTGCTTCAAAACACTATTCTTCATGAGCAAAAAAAAAAAGAAACAAGGGAAATGCAATTAAAAAAAAAGGCAGAAAGAAGTGGATGATGGATTATAAAGCAAAGAAGTTTATTTTTCAGAACATATTTTGACTTGTGACACTGATTGACCTGCATCTTTTAGATACATTCCATTACATGTGGAAATTTATAGCTGCAAAAATACCTAATAAGATTAGGATAAAATCCTCAGACTGCGTGCAAAGGTATTAGCTTTATAGAATTCTTGGTTTATTACTGAAAGGAACATAAGGGAATTGTTTGTTTTGCATCATCTGCTTATTTGATATTGCTAAAGAGCTAGTTGTTGCCAGCACAGCAGCATGGTTGGAGGAGAAACTGTGAGTTATGATTTCATGAATTAAACAGATTTCAGTTAACATTATCATGTGTCATCTGCCCTTAAAAATTCACTAAGTGCTTCCAAATTTAAAATTTATCCTCCTTTTCCTTTTGTTTGCTAGC
Organism: Corvus brachyrhynchos; assembly: GCF_000691975.1. Classification (NCBI taxonomy): domain Eukaryota; kingdom Metazoa; phylum Chordata; class Aves; order Passeriformes; family Corvidae; genus Corvus; species Corvus brachyrhynchos. The sequence goes on from NW_008239547.1 coordinate 284,226, forward strand.
ATTCAAACATTGCCAGCTTTAGATGCTATTTTCAGTTTAGAAAACCTTTGGTTTAAAATCTTCATATACACAGTATGTCTTCTGTATGTAGGATTCATTTTGCACTAGAAATTAAAAAAAACTAATTCTTCTTGATGTTAGCAGAGCAACTTTGGCAGCTGCAGCTGGGAAACTCAGATCAGACTTCATGGTGAATCAAAAAACTGAGATCTCAGAAAAATTTATATTTACTGAGTAGATAGATCTAACTTGTATGTTTTTACTACCTACTTATTTTTGAAATCCACTCTGAACTGGTGACATGACCATACTGGAAACATCTTTGAAGACTTATTTCTTCATTATTTTGTGAATGAAATAAATGCGACGAACTGAAATTGTAACCAAGCATTAAAAATACATCCAGAAAATCATCCGCAAAAAGAAGAACTCCTGTTGATTTAATGACATTTCATTTAGTGGCATCTTACAAACACTACTGGGAAACTGATTTTTCGGATCACATGAAATAAGACTGTTCAAAATGAATGTTAGGAGACAGAGGAGCTGACAAAGTAGTCCACAAAACCTTCCTGAATCAAGCTTAAGATCACATTTTGGCAATAGTAACCTCAGCTTTTCACATGAGCAGGTATTTTGACCTGGACAAGTAAGTACAAGAATAAAGCAGCCTACCATGGTATGGGTTTTCCTGAATATATCAACAGCTTGCCATTGAAAAAGGTTTAAAATATTTACAGTTTACATTTACTTAGAGCTTTGTTTAAAAATTTGTATTGAATTGAATACATTTTGAGATTCCCAAACTTTTCTGAGGTCTCTAGCATCCAAAGAGTTTGTTCTGTGATTCTGTATTGGCAATTCTATCTTGTTAGGCTTCCCAGAGGAAAAAGCTCTTCTGATTTATCAGAAGCACCTGAGATAATTTTAAACGCCACAACAGATTAACAAAAAAATCAGAAGTTTTACTCTACCGAAAGGAAAAGTTTTAGGTTCTTAATTACAAAACTAGAAAACACCTAATACAGTCCTGACTCACATTACCAGAAATTTCTTCCTTACCTGCTTCAGTGACGTGGTTGACGTGAGGCAGACCTGGCACATTAACATCTCCAGTTTCCATGGCTGGCTTTGCTTGGAGAAACTGCTGAATTGATATCTATTTTGAGGATGCTGACTAATGTGGAATCTCCTTCCCTTCTCTTCTCATATCTCTTTTCCTAAGTCTATTGTCTTGTAAAACTAAGATTGCTCTTCATCCATTATAACTATGATAACTCAGTTTTCTCTTCCCCTGTTCAATACATGGCATAAAGTAAATCAGTCCTGTTGGACACTTCCTGGCCTTGTCTCTGGGATTTAATGTGTTCTTCAATGAGCATTAATTAAATAGGCTTTCTGTAAGTGTTAACATTTATAAGACTCTTAAATGATAAGTATTAGCTGTAAATGTATGTTATCAAAATCCTTAATCTCTAGGTCCATGCTAAAGTCTACATAAGGACCATCTGACCTAGAACATCTCTCAGATTTATTACTGTTAACGAAAGCAGGTTTTTATCCCGACCACCTTATCATCCTGCATCTTTCAATAGCATTAGACACTTGCAGCTTCATGAAACAAAGCAGTGTAAATAGGTTCATCCTGAAGTAAACATGGTAAGCGTGTTGAATTGTTGCAGTTGAGTTTAAAAGAGGATGTAATAATCTCTTTTCCACTGTCTAGACATTTGAAAGGGTTGTCAGGACTACAGCTACAGCTTACCAAGCATCTGCTTTTGCTCTGCAGGGAGAGCTAAATCTTTGAGATCAAAGTCTCACAATAAACACTTATCTGGGGTGGATTTCTGACATGAAAAATCATCAAATAAGTGCTACCCTTCACTGGAAGGTTGCTTACCATTTCTCATTAGGCACACAGCCAGGCTTCATGGTGTATGTGGAAACCACAAAAAAGCATATCTTAATGTTTATATAGGGGCTAAGGTGTTCAAGGGTAGTTTGGACCAATGTCCAGGGGAAAATTACAGGGAAGTCTTACTGGAGAGAGGGGTGGCAGCTGTCAGAGAGCAGAACTTACTGCTTGGGGCAAGCCTGTTGCCTGGCAGATGGATATACCTACCTTTGGCTAAATAATTCTTATGTCTCTTAGAGACAGGAATCACTACAGAAACCTTTTCAATATGTGATATACAGGCAAGGACCACTTCAAAATAAGATAAAAGGAGACATTCCTCTGCTTTAGCATCCAACTGCTCCTGGAAAGTTCTTCCCTTGCTAAAGATTTCCCTGGCAAAGGAAGTATTGCCACAGCAGCTGAAAGGAAGTAAACTTGCTAGGTTATGCTTTTCACTGAAGATATATCCCCTCCTTAAGCCTGCTATCAGCACAAGTCACAGTGGCATTTTGCACATCAGCTGTGCATTCCTACACACTGAATGTTTATAATGCATTTTAAGATCCATCACAACACACATGAAATGTGCTAAGGTGAAACTAAGACAACACAGCTTCTAAGTAACTGTATCTCTTATTTCTTCATAGCCAGATCAGCTCTGTACAGAATGTGATTCAGTTCAGTTCAATGGAACCACTGTTAAAAAGAGTGCTTCTGACAGACTCCATTTCCTGCCTGCACAGGCTGTGGTCTCTGTGGTCAGTTTAACTGGCCATTTCCTTGCTTGCCCACCTCAGTGTGGTCCTAGAATCTGTGTGCTGGGGATGCAGGCTGCTGGCACTCTTCTGAAGCGAGTTTCAGGGTTTATGGTTCGTCAGATATGACAGCCTGGAGACATCAGCCCATATAGCAGGGAGGAAGCCAAAGTTCTGTACTGCTTAGTCTTCACATTTAAGGGAGTCAGTTATTCGACAGTGTTATTTCTTTCAAGTGTTGAATTGAAGAAAAAGCATCATTCATATCTGAGCTGCACTTTAGACATGTTGCACAGTCTTGATGCCCATAATGGACCAAGCTGGGGCAATCCTGGTCACAAACTGCTAAAGCAATCTGCGGTTTGATGTGCAAGCAAGTTTGGAAAGACAAACAGGCAACAAACTGCGGGATGTGCAGCAGATTGTTATGCTGCTCGGGCCAGTGCACAAAAATGTGGTAGTTGCTTTCACTACTTAACTCCCAAACTTTGCCTACTTGTTGCAGCTGCACCTTTCCCCCACCCCCACAACCACTATTAACACCAGGCATTGACCCTCTACAGGTCAGTGTCACAGCTACTCCTGTGTCAGTTGTCTCGGCTAAGCACTTGTTAAAATCATTCTAGCATTAAAGTTTGCCCAGTCTTGCTGACCTAAAACCTAATCCCAACCCAATTACTTTTCGTAACACTAGTCCTAACCCTAGACTGCCTTCCCCTGCTGTGCTCAGCAGCAGATTTCTTTCTTTGGTCTCAAATGATTAAAAAAGCTAACTCTACTCACAACTGTATGGGCCATAGCAATTGCTCAGGCCCTCCTACCAGCTCTGGATCATGAGTAAGAAAGGACTTAGTGGAGAATTGCTCGGCATGCTTCTGCAGATTCTAATAAAGGTTGCTTTCTTGGAAAATGTGGCCACTGAAAAGCTATGTTTGAGGTTGATTTGGTTTTAATTGTAGCTGAAAATTTTTGTTCTTAGCTTTCGTGACTACTTCAGTGACTACTGGTACCACCACGCCCACCAAGGAATGTGTCCTTTCTAAACATTTTCCTGTGCTGAGCCCCACTACCTTGGCTGAATGAGAACTAACGACTTGTTTTGCCACCTTTCCTGTCCTCAGGGCATCCCACTTTCCCTGTAGCCATCCATAAAAAAAGGCTTGGGTCCTGTGCTGCATGTATGGTTCATCACACAAAAGTCTGCATCCATACATAAATAAAGTTTCCATCACAGCAATAGAGAAATGTCACTGACAAAATTGGTTTTTTTCTTCTCTCACTTTCATTTCCATGCTTGCTTTCTCTTCTGTGTCACACTTTAGCCTCTTTCAGTTCTCCTATGGGTTTAATTTAGCTTGCTGACCAGTGCTATACTGAAATATTAACTTCTCTGTTAAACCTGGCCCTGCCACAAGAGTTCAGGAAACCTTCTAGTTCCTCCAGTCCTGGGTCCACAGCCATCACTGTACTGGACATAAGTTGAGTAAGGGTCACAGCCACAGCCTTTGCTGGAGTTGCAGGGATGGGGTGTGTGACTTGAAACTCCCAAGTGATTTTGGGATTTTCTGCCTTGTGGATGTTGAGTAACATCCTTGTAGCTCCCAATCACAAACAGGTGAAGGTATTGTTTGGTGCACCATTGCTTCTGCCTCTGTCAGTGTTGTTGCAAAGGCAGATGCATTGAAAGAATAAGTTTGAAGCATCTTGAGTTCAAATAGTTGAACTTTTTTGGTTTCTCATTCTGGAAGTATGTTCCATTTCTAAAACAATTCCATTCTTTTAAAATAATTTCAGAGTTCAAATAAATATCAAAACTGTTTTGGAATAAACTTTTTGTTTAACCTCAAACTCTATTATTTTTTCATGCTGCTTTGCTTGCTGAAATGTTCCTCTTTAATTTTTCCCCTCCTCAAATTTCCAGTGAACCACTTTATCACTGTGTGAGATAATGAGACTGAGTTCCACTTTCCACATCACAAAGTGTCTACCACTCCATGAATCTGAACTCTCTTTACCCCAAAAGAAATTCTCCCTAACCATGCGTCGTGGCAGAGGCGAAAGGCAGTACATGTGGGAGTTTTGCAGTCCTGCTGTCTTAGAGATAAGCAGAAAGCTCCACTGAACAAAGCTGCACTGGCATTAACCACACAGCTCTTAGAGCCACAGTATGGACAGATTCTAATTAGGCACAATTATGCAAACTCATGTATTTGCATACAGCACCTCGCAGAGAGTTACAGGGAACCTAGCAGAAGCCTTCTGCATGTGACTCAGTCAGAAAGGGAACCTCAGTGCTTTCCCCAGAAAATTAAGCTGACTGACTGGAGAGACTCAAGGCTCACCCAGCCAGGGGAAGAGGGAAAGAAACAAAGGCTTGTTTAAAAGTGCAGTGCAGCTTCTCTGGAAAGTTACTGTATTTCCCTGTTTAACAAGGAAGCTGCCTCTCTGCCTCATGCTTAACATCTGAGTTTTGCAGTGCCCTTTAGTGATTCGACTAAAATGCTGTGCTCCTCCTTTGAACTGGCAAAGTCAAAGGCAGCTGCCAGCTGGGCAGCACTCTAAGTTCACAGCTCTAACACCTCCTTTTGACAATACTAAATCTAATGCCTCAGCCAAATCCCCAATAGCTACACAAATCACCTTCTTGAGCTGTAACCAATGCAGAGCTCCAAAGGGAGGGAGGTGAATCTCAGTGGCAAACTCACCCCCGGAGATTAAAAGCTATGTGCAGCTTCAATATGTGATACTCATAACATCAAGCTGTGGACTACCTGCTCCATAAGGGTCCCACAATCAATTTTGTCCCTGTGGGGACTAATCCTGGCAGATCAAGTATTATTTATGGCTCCAAAATGATCTAAATCTTTTTCCCTCTGCAGTTGGGAAAGTAGGTTATTTGTTAGGCACTACTCAGTTACAACAGAAAATATCGATGGTTGCAGTGTGTTTATTAATATGCAGACACCATCCCTTACAGAATAACAGCAAGTGCAAGTTCACCAAACAGGAAAACGCACTTTTCTTTTTTCTTGGAAGAGAATACAGATATATTCTCCCCTCTCTCAGGAATGCTGCAATTATCCCTACCAGCTTCTTTTTCCCAAATTAAGCAGAGATATCCTCCCCTGACTTCTCAAATGCAAAAGCAGTTCTTGTTCCAGCCCAGTATTGGATGCTTACAGGAGTGCAGTTGAGAGGTGCCTCTCTTATATCTACCAAAGCAGAATAGCTAGCAACATGTTAAAAAAAAGAAAGAAATGTTAAAAACTCTGTTTTTCAGAATCAGTAATACAATAAGGCCAGAAATCATGTAGATCGAAAAGACTATGTTGATACACAAAAAAAAAAAAAAAGAAACACAACACCAAAAAAGCCCTTAAAAAGCCAAAAAAAAAAAAAAAGGCAAATTCTTAAGTGAATATGTAAGTGAGAGCAGGCACTTGCAAGCAGTATAATAGAACACAATGAACAGCGAGAATATTCCCACCTTTCTTTCCTGAGTGATTGATGTTATAAACAGGGATGGATTACATAGGAAGAGAAATTATAATGCCATATTCTTGACTGGTGAAAGTGGAAGTGTTCTCATTAATTTCTATGGAACCACTGCTTTTTATGCCACTGCAAGACATATAGCTAAGAGAGGTGAGATAATGTGCAAGGATGGCAAAGATAAAAGAGTAATGAAAACTTATCACAGGCACTGTGTTTCAAGTAAAAACAGCTCATCACTTCAGACAGCCTTCAAGAAGTTGTTCTTTCAGGTTTACTTGTGCTTTATAACAACAAATGCATAAACTTCTGTGCTATGAATGCCTTTCCAGCAATGACGTTGTATTAATCACTACATGTTTATTATTAGCTTTCATTTCATTTTTTAGTGCAATAAGAAGTTTTGCCTGTACTTTTACACACAATTCTACCAAGATAAGCTATGTCCTAATTATGTTTTGTAGTACAAGAAGCACAATGCATACAGCCTTCTTCAGAGAATGCAGTTTGGTTTTTTTTGTGGAGAACAAGATGTATTGAATGCTGTGACTCTCTGCTAACTTTGCAGCAGGCACACTGCAAAAACTGTCCCACAACTGCACAGAACACAGCAAATTAGGACTGTGGGACCTAGTATGTTGCTGACACTTTTATCTGCAGCTGCATACTTCAGCTGTCTATTGCTAATCCTTTCCTTTCTTCAGCATGCAGTTTTTGTAGTATATCTATGAAGAATTTAAATCTGAAACTATAGGACTGAGAAGGAAAGAAAAAATGAAAAAAAAATTATTTGTCCTCATTTAGGCTTCTCTATACTATACATAAGGGACTTGATGGACTATTACTTATTTTAGCAACATGTAAACTTTTTTCTCAAATCATTCAAATCTCTTGTATCTTAAGATTTACTATAACTTTACAATAACCTAATCTTTATTATTATTTTTTAAAAAGGACAAAAGAAGATGGAAACAGATTATGAAGGTTTTACAGATATAGTTCTTATTCTCAGCTAATAGTTTTGCTGAAAAACAACTGAAAAGTGTGGTCAGCCCTTCTTAAAGACTACCTCTCTACCACTTCCTGTAAAGGCCAAAAGCTCAACAACCCTCTCAGCAACTTCAATAAAACTTTGTGTAAACTGAGCAATCTGACCTACAGTCAAGAGAAAAAAATGATATTCCAACAGCATGAAGAAGCCTGTCTTACACTTTAAGAAACAGCAATAGGTTTAATAATAACTTGACCAAATCTGCACAAAAGTCTGTGGCATAATGCAGACCACATGGTATACAAGGTAGTAACACTCCCTGAATCCCCACAGATTTCAACAAGGCCAGGATTTAATTCCTGATGCATAAAATTTCCAGCATTATTTTCTCTTATATAGAGAATATAGAATATATTTTCTGCAGTTATTTTTAGCAATACTTGGACTGCTTTTTTGCTTTGTTTTGTTAAAGGGTATGTGCAAAAAGCTTGAAACTAGAAAGGCCCACTATAAACTCAAATATAAACCTTACTTGTAATATTCTCCAGTATCATATTTCAATATACATTGAAAAGATTTAGTAAATTTCTGCTTATACTTTAAATATATTTCTTGAACCCACAGGTGTTATGCTTTGATTTCCACATAAACTCATCAATGATTAAAGAGCAAGACACTTACAATGGACCTGATGAATTCTTAATCTCAGGAACAGTGGTAAATTAAAGAAAAACACGGTCTTGTTACTGGTTGTTCTTTTGTGATTAAGTATTAGTTATCTGCTATGTTTGACATTCCATAGACCTATTTATTTGATTAATTTAATTGTCGTCCTAATTAATTTAATTATTTGGTAGCAAGTGCTGAGAGACTGGTGCATTCATGATCCTCTACATGTTGCTCAGCTCATTACCAGCTCCACAGCTTGCTGAACTGGTAAAAAGCCGCCGCCCGGTCCCCGGTGCCCCTTTCGCTTGTCTGGGTTTGATTGATGTGCCCTCTGCTCGCTTCTGTCTCCGTGCCGTTGTTCACAGATTAATGTAGGGGATGGGATTATTCACGGTGCGTTTAATCAAGCACGTAGATAATTTTTTTTTTTGCAGGGGAGAACCCTATCAGTCATTGCACTTTTGAAGTGATGAGTGTACATAACTCTTTGGTGTGCGAAGAGAAATAGAAAACAAAAGGGAAAGGGTGGAGGGGTGTGTGTGTGTTCCTGTGTGTGTGTGTGTAGGGAGGCTGCTTTACCCGAAAGCACAGGGAAATTCTGGAGGGAAAGGGGGAGCAGGGAGCGGGATTTAGGGGGTTTGGGCGTTATTACAGTTGTCATCTGCGAAACTGACGCATGTTTACACAGCAACTTTTGAACAAGCAGGCGGCGTTGGGCCGGGCTCTCCCCGTCCCGCGGAGCGGCGGGGCTCGGAG
>NW_008239547.1:293216-293477 GCF_000691975.1 Corvus brachyrhynchos
CCCGCCCTCCGGGTCCTGCATCCCCCCGGACTCGGGGCCGGTCCGCTGGCTCCGGCTGGAACGTTTCCCCGCTCGTTTTCCCCGGAGGGTTTTAGTCGGTAGCGGTACGCCGAGGAGAGGCTCCGTCCCTCAGGCACCCTGCCTCACCCTGCGGGGGAAGGGAGGGGGGTGGGGGCAAGCCAGGAAGGGAGGATCTCAGTGGCTCTCCTAAAATCTATCAGCAGGCTGCGAGGAGGGAAGAGTTTGGCACTTCGGCGCGGG
>NW_008239547.1:294273-296332 GCF_000691975.1 Corvus brachyrhynchos
CTCTCTCAGCAGCGAGCCGTGGAGGGATGGCAAAGTTTCCCTGCAGATCCTGCCTGGGAGAGCTAGCGGGCACTCTGCTCCCCCGCGGAAGTCAGTAGCTTGCAGCCTTCCCTGGAAACTGGGCGTTGAGAGAAGGAGAAAGAAAAGGAAGAAGCCCCAGGGACTGTGGGACCTGTTCGTTAGAAGCGAGAGGCTCTGTTGACTAAGTTTTCTTGTGGAGTATCAGGGTCCTCTTGTCAGTCTTTCTCGGAGACACCTGTTAATGCGTGACACTCAGCACCTGTAGTGCTTTCTCTTGGGCTACTGTAACCCACAGCGTGGGGTTCCCTTTTGATCACTAAAGCCTTCTGTATCCTGCATTCCTGTGCTGTGGAGGGGAAAGCTGCTAAAGGAAATCTTGGCACATTTGCAGATAGTGAGAGAAGTCGTGGGGTTTGTGTGTCAGGGGACCTTTCTGCGGCAGCTTCTGGCTTACAGGTATTTTCAAAAGCTGTGCCTGTGTATTCGAAATACAAGCTAGATTATTATCAGATGGAACACGCCTACTGGCTTCCCTGGTGCGACAGAACTGCCCCTTCTTCCTTTTCTTGAAGGTTTGATAAAAACGTGGAAAGTTTTGTGGTCACCGTGTAACTGACCTGAACAAGAGAGACTGGGTAGTTTTTTTAAATGTCCAGTGAGATTATGCGCTAGACAGAGAGGGAGTTTCCCAGGCAGGGGCCTACCACTGAGTTTTGGAATTGCTGAACGACGGGGTAGCTCAGCAGGTTGCCAGGGCTCACATGTCACTTGGGGCCAAAGGGAAAAACCAGGAGGAGACTTTTCATGTCTTTTTCATGCAACCTGCAAACTCCATGTTGCTGTAGGCAACAAATATTGGTATTTGTTCACGTTAGTTATAAAGGAAAAAAAGTGTGGTGGTGATATTAGAAAAAGAGAATTGCTATCTTGTGTGGTAGTGGACTGAACTCACAAAGTTTATTATCTTCCAGCCACTATATCCAGCAGTAAGGTATTAGTGCTGACTAAATGAAATATAATTTATCAATGGCCAAATAAACACCACACATCACTGATTTAGGCTATTAAGTTGTAGTAGTCAGCAATGTCTGTACCACAAGGTGCTAAATAGAAAGTTTACCAGTGGATTTCTTATTTGTAAATAATTTAATAATGTCTTGTGTCTTCCTGAATGTGATATGAAGTATGAAGGAGTTTATAATCAGGCAAATATTATTTTGATATTTAATACATTCTGAAGAGAATATAGCAAGTAACTGTTTTCTTCAAGTAGCAAGATGGGCAATCTGAAGTCAGTTTTGACATCTAGATGTTTATAACTTTGGCATCTTTTCCGTAGTTCTTGATTAAAAAATCTATATTATGACAGTAATAATTAAATGACACTTTAAAATCAGAGTTCTGTTTTCTTTTTTTTATTTTTTTTGGTTTGTTTGTAATACTGCTGGTGTTTGACCAAAAAAAAAAAAAAAAAGCGCAATGATAGACTGTCTAATCAGTGAGAAAAGGATAAATATGTTAAGCCAGAAATTCAGCTTCAGGTTTGTGAGTCAAAATAAAGTGACGTTTCAAAGTTTTACTTTATTTAGCACCTACTGTGTCCCTTTGGATCAGCTCAGATAAAACCTTTAAAGAATGAAAGTATAAATGTTTGAGGTGGCTTCAAATTCTTACGGGGAGGCTGTTTTGACATTTTCTTCAAGTACTCAGTAACAAAACAACTTATTGAAAATGAGTGGAATAACAGTTTCAAGAAATGGAAACATATAGTAAGCCCTGGCAGAGCTGGAGCCCGGGAGGATTTCTGAGGATGCTACCAAAGGGATATGCTCTGATTTCAACAGAGATGGAAAAAATGCAAAAGCGGTTTTTGCCAGCTTCTTAGAATTATCTTACTGGGGAAAATCAAGTCGGACCAATTCAAGTGAAATAATTTTCTAGGCATGCCTCCACTTACCTGGCTGCCCCTGGGGGTTTCTAAACCCCGAGACTTTTTTGCCAGGGTAGGAGGCTGCACTGGCCGGAGCGGGGCTGTCCC
>NW_008239547.1:296431-371853 GCF_000691975.1 Corvus brachyrhynchos
ACCGCCAGCCTCCCTTCCAGGATCCATCCATCCATCCATCCATCCATCCATCCATCCATCCATCCATCCATCCATCCGCCCCTGGGCCCGCGCAGAACTTCCCTTTTGCTGACAAAAATGCTATAAATCCAGGATGGAGGTTGTTAAACATGAGGTTTGCGTGCGTGTGTGTTTTACAGTAACCAAACTGCGTGTGACATGAATTTAGTGAAGTGAAACAGACGATCTCTTGAAAGCTCACAAAACAATTAAGGCTTCCAGTTGTATAAGTGAGGGCTCACTGTTGAAGTGTTGCCACAAAGTCTTGAAAGTGTTACGTTCTTTTGAAAATGTCATCAGTCAGAAGTAGGAGGCTGTTACTGTAATTTTTATTCTGTTAAAGTATGCTCCAGAATCCTGATATAATTTATATTCATTGGACTGCTGCTGTCTCCAGACACCAGCATTCAGAAGGGGGGGGGGTAAAATTATTTTTATAGGATAAACTGCTATTAAGGAGTGTTTATCTAGCATTTATCTACTGCTGAAATAGTAACATTTTGTATATTGCCTGAGCTTTACTCTGTTTAAAAAAAAAATCCACAACTGAGACCAAACTTTCATCATTCTACATTAGGACCTTTGGCTTCTATCTTAGAAGTATCAAGAGAAATACAAGATTAGACAACATGTATATCAGGTATATTTTCTCTGTTTGCATTTAAGTGGGATTTTTTCTGTACTTGATATGTAAACAGGGACTATTGGTTTAGAGAATCCTAGTGACATTTGAGAGCAAATCTTATTTGTATATCATATATATTTTACTAAGATTTCCCTCTAAAGCAGTCATCTTTTTTCAACTTTCATACTGCTTCTTCCTCTTTTTTTTGTGCTTTTTGCCTTTGTCATTTCCTCTGAAAGAGTGGTTTGAAATACTGCTAGTAAATAATGGGTAGATTAAGACTATAATGAAGTTGACTTAGGTCTTAAATTCAGTTTTACAGAAACTCATTTCCACAGATTTAGAGTAAGATCAATACTCATAGTTCACTGAAAGTTTAAAAATCCCTTGGGAAAAAATGTTTTTGGCCTGAATATGCCTGTTGGCTCTGAATATACCTGTTCAGAGTTTATATCCTCATGCAGGCATCTAAACTCCAGCCAATACTTGACTCAGATATTGGTTTTGTCTGACATGTAACTTGGAGGTGATGATAAATAACAGGGGATCTCTCTACACTGTAAACAAATGTAGTCAATGAGGAGAAGGTCCTTATAATTTGAAAAGGATTTTTTTGGTCAACAACTTATTAGCAATGGATACAGGCCATTTAGAGCAAAATCTTGTGACATTTACTGCCTTACTGAATACCAGATTCCTCTAAAAAAATGCAGGTCAGGAGGGCTGTTTCCTTTCAAGGAAGAGACTCCTCAGATCAAGAAGGAGGTAGATAAAGAAATGCATGTCAGGTGATGAGAGACTTCCTGACGGAAACAGTCACAGACCTTAGTATTTTTCATTAAGGACTTTGTGGCACATTTTGGTGGAGCAGTGCTGCAGGTCCCTACACCTGCACAGGCCTCAGGAGATGGAGGTTTGGACCTGAAACTTGTGTTTCCTGCAGGACCACTATGCAGTGATGCCCAGAAAGCTGCTTTGCTTTGAAGTGTGCCAAATACAGCTATCACACAAGAAATGTGCTCTGTTGACTCCTACTGGTTTTTCCCCACAAAGGAGATAAAAATTTAATATTAAAAGGAATAAAAATAAAAGCATAATTTGACCCTGCTTTTTATAAAAGTCACTGTGGTTTCATTGGACTGTGTGAAGTACTGTGCAGTTCCGCTGCTTGTAACCTTAAAAGCCCTGGAAAAAAGAAATCTCTGTAGCAGCTCCAGTTTCAAAACTTACCAAGGCTGCAGTCTCTTAGTCTGAGAACACAGCTGGGGTCACTGATATTTTGCATACCCAGTGTGGTTCATGCTTCCTAAGAAAAATGCATACCAAAGGAATTTAAGGCAGCACTGGTTAAGGTAATCTCTCCTGAGGACTCTCTACAGGGGGAACAAAGGTAATTTGATGGGAGCATTTACAATCCAGTACAAGGAAATGCTGCAGGCTTGCCAGCAGTGTGGAATTATATCCAACTTCTAGGTTTGATGAGGGCTGAGCTGGGAGTGTTAATGCGGTGCAATTGGCAGATAGTGTATTTACTGAATTGGAGAATTGCATAATCACAGCAGGAACTAGAAGAACCTATGAGTTTGCTTTCTATGGAGAAGTATGCAGAAAGGCCATGCTAAGTGCACATGGGGATTGTTTTTGTTTGCGGCTTCTCACAAATGAGCATAAAACATTGCCCTGAAGTAACGTCTGTGAGTGCTGGGTGGTGTGTCTCATCATGGAACACTTCCTCCTCTTTCTCCTCTTTTCTTGTTTTTCGTCCAACCAATAAACTTAACTTTGGTTAGAACTCCTTGCTGTCAACATTGAGCAATCAGTTGTGCTAAGCATCTGGGTTTGAAAGGGCTTGTGTAACCTGTTCATCTCCCTCAACCAAAGGGCAGTGTGCTTTGTTTCTGAGTTGGATTTGACCCAATCTTCTGAAACAGGCAAATGGAGCAGGTTCTGAGGCCAGGTCCAGGGTCAGGCATGGTGCTCGAATTGAACACACAGTTTCAAAAGTAGCATCTTGATGGGGTGGTGCATCAAGAGAAATGTAAGGATTGATATAAAGATAGGTACAAGACATCACAAGAGTCATGCATATGCTCTACTCAGCCATGGTAAGATCCCAAGAGGCATATTCTCTTCAGTTTCAAGCACTGCACTTTCAGAAATATATGGACTAATTGAGGACTGTCATGTGGAGAAAAAAGGAAAGAACACTGCTATAGAGAATAAAACTAAGAGATGACATGGTAACATGCTCAAAGTGTGTAAAAGTATTCCACAGAGGAGGGAATAACTTGTCTTCAGCAGCAACTAATGACTGAAATTGCAGTAAGGTAGATTCCTATATTATAAGGCTAGAGGAACAAATTATCTATGAGCAGTCTTCATCATTGAAACATATTAGATAAACATATGTCCAGAATGTCATTCTGTCAAAAAAGGCAGCTGTTCCTGCCTTGGAGCAAGTGGCTGGATGATGTGACCTTTCTAGGTCTCACCCAGCTATCTGGAATCATTCAGTGTAGATAGCTTTAAGTACACAGGGGTTCACCTTGAACTCTGCAGCTAGATAAAATACAAGCATGAATTCCAGCGCTCTCTTAGCTCGGGGCCTCTGTCTCTCATTTCCAGTGATATATGTGGCTTTAATGTGATTTCAACATACACTTTCTGTGGCTGTAGACAAGATAAGGACATTTAAAATGCTGGTTTAGTTAGTGGTCCTATGTAATGTAAAAAACCTTTCAAAATCAGATTTTGTTCTTACTTGTTTAGAACTTTTACCTTTTAATACGAACACTGTCTAGGTTCCATTATAAGCAGATAATTTTTTTTTAATTCTCATAGTGACTTTTTTGGTCTTTAGGCAGAATCACTTACCTCATGCCATTTTGTTCAGTTAACAATCCTTGACTTGAATAGGAAGAGTTCCACAAAGGGAATATATAAACCTTTCCATTTAACCTTTCTCTGGCAGTGTTTCAAATATATGTTGTGTCACAGTTGATGCTAGAACCTCCTTTGCTTTACAGATGTAATTGAACTGTGCCAAAGGGCTGCTTATGTTTCAGGGATGCAGCGCCATTTACAGTGTTTACTGCAGCTTTCCTTAACTGCTGTCATAGGGCACATTCCCTTGGAAGTTTCAGCTGGATTTAGTAGCAGAATAGGATGCAGTGGTTACCCAGTAATAAGCACTTTGTGTTGTATAGTTGTATTTAATATTTTCTTCTATTCATGCATTACCTTTTTTTTTTCCCTTTAGTCATAATTTGCAAACTGCATCTCTGCAGAATAATTGCATCTTTTCTTCTCACAAGAGTTGCTACTAGGCTGATTGTAAAAGGGGTGTATCATCCATTGTAAATTCAGCATTTTCTGAAGGGTGAAGTGTTATAGTGTGTTCATCACTATGCAGATTCTTCTTTTATGAGTCAGCAGCTGAACTAAAAATCCATTGGAAAATGCAATTTTGGCCTCCATAGAGAACTGGGAGCCAGTATAAATCTTTTTTGTGACAATTGCTCCATGATATTCTCCAGCTGCATGTTTCTGCTTTCCTGTGTGGGTTAATAGGACTCCATTTGAATTTGCAAGCAAAACAGTGTGCATTTGCAATTCAACCTCAGCCTCTGGGATGCACACCCAAGGCCCTCTGTAAGGAACTTCTTTGTGGCAGAACAGGTTTTAGAGTTCCCAGGTCCATCCTCTTCTGCCCCATCCTGCATCTCCTCCTTGCCCTTCCTGCTTGTTTCAGAGATTGCTTCCTCCTCACTTGCACTGTTTCAGTAGCTGATGTGGCCATGCTCTAGGTCAGATGGATCAGACCTGCTCTTGTTAGTCAAGTGAGATTTAAAAAAGAGAGAGAGAAACAGAAAAGACTACATTTCAGAAGAGGTAGAGGGGGTGAAAATAAAATTATAAGGAGGATGAATGTAGTATTTTGAAACCCCTGAGCATTATAAATCCTCTTAGAACAACATAAAAACTCTGGAAAAGCTGAATTCTGTTCAATGCTACCAGGTGTTATATAGTTTTAGTCAAAAATGTTTAAAGAAAAAACTAGTTGAAATTGGAAAATTATGTCAAATTTGACATGTTCTTGTCAAGTATTTCACTGGCAAGTGCCAAAACAAGTAGTTTTGAGATTCTTGTTTTGCTGATGATAAAATATCTCATTTCAAATTTTGCATTTGGTCTTTTAGCTTATAATTTTTGTATTATATATAAACACAATTAAAAAGCACTTTGATTTGAAGTTTATGTGTTTGTGTATTTACATATTTTTTCATTTAATATCTTACAGCTAGCATTGTCTATTCGCTTTTAATCCGAATAAGATCAAAATTTTGATGAGGATGGGAAATTAACTTTCTAGTCATCTCTAATTGAGACTTACTGCTGTTGAGAATTTGGCTATATAAGTCCTGTAAGAGCAAGCCATTTTATCTTGTAAAAAAACTTACTTTTATTTGATGACAGGAAAGGGAAGAATGGCTGAAAGGAAGAGTCATCTTGATCATCCAGCTAGGGTTTTGGGGTCTTGGTTTTTTAACTTTATAGCATATTTCTCATTCAGGTTGCTTCTTGGTTAATGAAGATATACATGACACAACAAAATTAAAAGAGAGCACCTTTTCCAGATTGCAGCTGCTGAAAAGATAATAGATTTATATTACTTGCAGTGAGTGTATTTATGGACTGGAAGTTTAGCTTTTGGTGTATTACAGAAACCTGACCTCAGTATCAACACCATTTATTACTGGTTCCTATATAAACTTATATATACACTGATCTAAGTTGTAGTCTCAAATAAAATGGTTAGCATGAATCACCACTATAGATTATCATCAGTTCTGGTTTCCATTTACTTTTTATTACGTCTGTTATTAATTTTCTTTTAAAAAAAGGTTTTATTAATTAAGAATGTATAATGCAATGCTTTTAAGAATGTGTAATGCAATGCTTTTTAGTTTATTATGCAAATTCTGCAAGACTTAATAATTGAAATGTACAGTTGTAGACTGTGGAAGTACGCAGCTTTTCATGTTTACATTCAGCCACAGAAACCCGAAGGGTTCTTTCCCCTATTAAATATCATGCTAAGCAATAACAAAATTGCTTTCAGTTTTGCTAATGTTAATGAATTTATCCTTCCCAAACCTTTCCTATAAGCTGTTGGAGACATTTCTATCTTTCCAGTGCACAAATGACATAATAACAGTAGTAAGTTGTCCTAACAATTTCTTACCTAGGACAGCATAGCTAAGAAGGGATTATTTAGGTCAGCAAGTATTTCCTTGAGATGAGAAGCAGTTGTGTCATGGAAGTCTGTTCCATATGTCCCCATGCACCACAGACCATCAGTAATGTGCTTCACTTTAACAACCTTTGGGCATGTGGTAAAATTGCAGAAGACCCAAGTAGAATGTGCCACAGAACATAACGAGAGCATTGAATTTGAGTTTCTACAGTAGCAAAAAAAAATATTTAATTCTAGTATGCTTTGTTTGAAGGTTTGTCGGTCTTTATCTGGTTTTCCTTAGCCTTTGCTTTTCCATTTATTTTTTGACCTAATATACTTGGCTTTTTCAGCTCCTGTTTTTTTGTTTCATGCACAATTACATGGACAGTAATTTCAGAGTTGGTAATACTGGTTTTGATTCAATTCAGAGCCATTTTCTAGAATAGCATAAATGACCTGCAAAATTACTCTTCTTATAGAAAACTTGTTCATTTGAATGGAAAAAAGGACCTACTACTATCTTCTGTCAGCTTCTTGAGCTGACCCCACACACCTCCTGGAAAGCAGCCTAGTGTTTAGGAGGTGGGATTATGCACCACCTTAGTTGAGATGCCTGAGGATTGGAAGTTCTGCCATTTCATGTTGTGTTGTACTGCAAACTTGGATCTAGCTTGTGTTCCTAACTTTGTTTAGGTGCTCTGATGTTGAACCCCAGACTTTTGACTCCTGTCACTTGTCAGCAAGCATGCTCTACTTCTCCACTGCTGTTTTCATACCACACTTATCTTACAGCTTGCTTGATTGTTCCCATTATCATCATAGATATGTGCTTTATAGTCATAGTATTCTTATAGTTGGAAGATCTTGTAGAAGTATGGTAATATCCTAGTTTTACTAATAAGAAGGTGGTTTTAAAAAGTGACAACCTTGCCAAAATTATAGAGTCCTCATTTGTGTATCAAAGTATGAGTTGAATTTTTCTGCAGTAGCAGATCTTTCGAATTTCCCCTTGCTTCTTCAAATTCAGGGGTGTAATTCTCTCTGCATTCTTATCCTTCAATTCCCTAATCTCAGATTTTAAATCCCAGTCAGACCTCTGATCAAGTAACCTGTCTTTCTGGAAAAAAATCCAGATTAAAGTTGACTGAGGGCTCTGATTAGTTCAGAGACCACAAGGCTTGGTTTTGGACTACTGTTGATTTTGCCATCTCTGATACTCCTTTCCACACTCAGGCTTGCATCAGGAGAAGGATTTGTTTCTCAGCTGTTTATATAACTTATCCCAAACTGCAACATTTTATAGTCTAGTGTGATAAATTTTTTTGCTAAACACAAGCATGTCTGAAGGATAGACAAAGAGACAAATAGTGGGTCAGATTTCTGCCTGTTGGCACTTTGACAACTTGAAAAGACTCTGTCCAATTCTTTTTGGTTTTGTCATTGAGTTCTTGGAGAGAAGAGAACGATGGTGTTCCACAAACTGTAAAATTATTTTTCCTGTAATTAAACTTTAAAAATAACAATCCAGATTCAGAAATTGCTAGTCAGAAGAAAGAATGCCAACTCAGTTTGAAGCCCTGCTGACCAGAATGCTTTGATTGCTCAAAAAGTTTATCGTCCTAAGAAAACAATCATTGCAAGATGTAGATTATTATTTTGCTTGAAAAATATGATAGCAGGCTTTACTGGGACTGTATCTTCATGACCTTTTAAGGGAAAAGATTATTGATGAATGGTCTATAACACATGCATTTATACATTGTCCATGTATAATACTGTGCCTCTGTTGCTATAAATCATGCTGAAGTTTCCTGTAGAGTAAGTATCTTGCTGAAAACAGAACTGATAGATCAGCAGACTGGTGCTTTTCAGCATCTGCTGTTTTATCACTGATGGTGGGTTTTGTTTGTTCTGCAGAAATAGTGATAAGTTTAAAAAGCTGTATTTTAAAAAGCTGTTACTCTTATCTTGCAAAGTATATGAGTTTCCCTCCTCCCGCCTAATTCAAAAAGAAATTTAAATTATTGTTTAGATAATAAATCTAATAGAGCCATCAGTGGGGAAAAAAAAAACCAACACAAACCCAAAAAACCAACAAAACAAGAGAAGAAAGCAATAAGAACAATAAAACCAAAAGGCAGGGGAGAGGAGGAGCAATCCACCAAAAAAATAGAAAAACCAAACCTCAAACAGACTTCATGCTTTGGAGTATTTGGGGTTGCATACCTAGGCTCCAGTTATGGAAAACTTCCATTATTTAGAACTGTGCTTAAACGCTTGCTTAACAGTATCAATCTGTACAAATGGTGTCTTACAGATGAGTGGACTGAAAAAGATGTAGATGTTTAAGATTTTTCTCTGATCTTGGATTTTGGAATGTAGCTGACCCAGAAGTCCCCAGACATTTGCAACAGAGGCAATGATTTTTGCAGCCTTGTTGCAGATCCTGAAATTATTTGAGGAGAAAAGGATCTTTCTGCAGGCAGAAAAGACTGACTGCCACCTCCCTGTATAGTTGTAGTGGATAACAGCAGTGAATAATCTCTCTTCTAATGCATATGCATATCGTATTCTTCTTTAAGACCTGGGCATTGGGATTTTTTTCTTCTTTTTTTTCTTTTTTTTTGGTATGATGTGCAAGACACATTTAGGAGATGCATGAACTAAATATTCACTTAGATTTTATGACCTGTCTCCAAGGGACTGAAATGTGGCCTGAGCTTGCGAAGCAATAAGCACACATGGCTCGCATCAAATTTAAGTGTAAACACTTATTACATGCTGCTTCTTGAATGCAAATTTATGGTTTATTGTTCTGCTCTTTACACAAAAACATTGCTGTTAGCTTCAAAGGATGACCCTAAGATTTTAATGAATTACATTTTTATCCCTAGGAATGTATAGATAGTAAACTGAAGGTGAGGTCTTCCAGATAGGAAGTTTTATCCAGCTTTATCTGTAGAAGTTTGCTGTAGTTAGAGCAGGTTGTAAAATAAAACACATTCTTTTAGCTTTAGCTTTGACCCTCCCATGCGTGTATTTGAATTTCATTATTTTATCCTTATTCTGCTGGTTTATGGCACAGCTTAGTGGGGGTGCATACCAAGCCAGCATTCCTAGTGAAACTTAAAATCTCTGTGGCCGGGGAGATTGTCGAGTGTTTGATTGTATTTTCTGCTGTCATAATTTTGTTTTATTGATCATCATAAATCCACCGTAGTTTTAATTTCATCTCTCTAATTACCTGAGTGTCTGAGATGGATGCTGGTACAGTTGTAGAGCCAGCCAGTTGTCTCTCTTTTTCTAATAATCTATTGTTTGGCGATCTAGGGAAATTTTTGATTTTTAAGTAGAATTCAAATCCATTTTGAGGTTTGCCATAAAGAAGGAGAAGACAAAGAGAGAAGAGATTTAAAAGATTTAAATTCCATATAAAAAGAAAAATAGTTGCTACCCCTGCAAGCCTCAATTTGGCACAGCACTTGAAAATGTGACTGAAGCTTGTGCTTGAAGAGAAGTGCATATGTAAAGCCTTCACCAAAATGGCTTGTGCTAGAACATGCTGGTAGGTGTTGCTAAAATGTTTATAGGGCCTTTTATATGTAGAATTTAATTTAGGAAAAAAGAAAGAGATTGTATTCTACCCTCACATGCTTCAACACAGCCACAGTTTACTCCTAAAAGAGCAGCTTGAGCCAATTTGAGATGAGCCTTTAGCCCACAAAGCCTTGCCTCTAATTCTGTAGTGTGCTCAGCAGCGCTCAGTACGTGTGATGTATTGCAGTGTGGGATCTTTGGTCACAGAACCGCTTGATGCCACTTTCCCACGGGCAGCGAGCATGGCTTGTGTGCTCTCAGGAAGAGAATGAATGAATGGCAGGGATTTTTACCTTGGTGCTGAAAACCTACTCCATACCTCAAAGTTGTTCATTATGCTCTTTAAAGGCATTTGGGATTTGGAGGCTGAAAGGTTCTGGATGCCTGTTTCTCTGCTGATGTTTTTATTTGTATTATTTATTTATAATATATGATAATTTATTTTCTTAATTCTGAGGGTAAGGGCAGTGCTTTTGGTTTCAGAATGCTTGAGACACTTGAAATGGGAGAAGGAGGAGCAAGCAGAGAAGAGTCCATGAGTTGACTGTGAGAGCTATGAGAATATTTGCTGGGCAGGAATGAAAGGCCTGATTCAGTTCGCTGTATACATTTTAGCAGCCGTATTAATTCTGTGGGCCTATTCAGGCTGGAAGTCTAGAGAAAAAAAGATCAAAATATCCATGTGAATTAAAAAAATAGGTTACTTTGAGGACAAATATTCTGCCTCTGTAATTTAAATCTATAGGGAGCCAGAGAGTGAAGATAGGGAAAGATATATTCAGAAGCTCTATAGGGAAGCTGTGTCCTTTTAGGGGAAAAATGCTGCATTCACTATTCTAATTTGGTTTCTTTTTCAGTATTAAAAAGTAATTAAAAAATAAGAAAAAAAGTTACGTTCTCTGATTCTGTTCTCCTGAAAATCACAGAAAGGAGGAAGGAAGTGTCTGTTGCACAGTTTAAGGAATGTTAGAAACCTCTAAATTATATAGGACAGGTAAACTGGGAAAGAAAGCTTCCCAACCTTCATCTCCCTGCCAGGTGACTGCTATTATCAATAGCTGCCTTGTAAAAAAATAAATGAGGAATGAAAAGACTTTTTGTCTGGGTCTGCTGGGCTATGCTTCTAGGCATTCAGGAGCTTCCTTTTTCATCACTGAACACCTGTTTTAGCCAGGCTTCACAAGATGGGGGGAGGACAGGCCAGGAAGGCAGAGTGGGACCCTTCTAGCTGTAGCATTTCTTCAAAGGTCCAGTTGTTTCCATGTTCTATAAACATGTTTTCTGAGGGGAAAAGAGGAAAAATTTGAATAATAATGATAAAGATAAGTACAGGCTAAGTTTGCTTGGGCCTATGGTAATTTCCTGTATCTTTCCAGCTGTACTGTGGCAATAGCGGTTTCGCTTGTAGCTTGACAGAGTAGCCTCTGACCATCCTTGAGGCAGTAAATCCCAGCAGAAAACACTAAGTCATAACCCAAAATAATGGCTTCATTAAACATGGGATGCTGAATTTAAAATGTGTTCTGCTCTCCTTGCACATCCCTCTGCAGTTGTGGGCTGTATTTCCTTAACTTGTTAACTGACATGGTAGATCACTTCGTTTGCCAAGGCAAATTGCTCCAGTCTCCAACATTCCCAGGAATACTAAAATATGTTTCTGATCAGAGATGCCTATCTCCCTCAAGTTGCTCTTTTTATCAGTAACAAGGCATTTCTGCTCTTACTTACTTTGGGATTTTGACACCCACCTGCCAAAGTATTAGTAGGTGGCATCTGATGGCCATCATTCTACAAAGTCAATGAAAAGTTCCATGTACATTTAATGATTTAAAATCATGTTATGTGTTTTTTCTCCCTCCCATCTCTCTTGGTATTTATGCTGTAATATATTTTACTTACCATTTGTGGATTTAGAATGGATTGATTTGAATTTTGAAATAACTGTTTATAAGAAAAAGAACCTCTCAGTTTTAATTTGTGTTTTCATGTTTAACCTTCAAAGCAGACACCGTATGCTTTGGCATGATGGAACTACAAACTTGTAATTGAATATACAAGAACTACTCACTAAAACACAAGCCAATAGCATCTTTACGATTTCTGTCAGAACTTCGCCATCCTGCCAACAGCTCTTGAACTTCCATTTAAGTATTTGGCAGTCCAAGACTGGTTTTTTACTCTCTCTGTTGCTGCAAGATGGCATTCAAGCTTACTGCTGAGTAGAGCTGCAGTGTCTTAAATTAGGGAATCTGTTTTGCTTCCCTAAGATTACTAGCATATGCTTTATAGGAAAAAAAACCAAACAAATCAACTACAACAACAAAAACAGCACCCAAAAAAAATCCACAAAAAGAAATTCACAAAAAGATAAAAGCCCTCCACCTCTGGCTGAAGTTATTAATTTAATTATGGATTGTATTTACTTGCCATTTAAAATTTTTGAACATTTTTCTGCAATTCTGTTCTCCTTTTTCTCCTCTTTTAACTTTTTAATTTTTCCTTCAATACTGTGAGCAAGAAGTAGAAGTGGAATTTATGTGAGGCCAAAGGAACAGGCAGAGACCCCCACTGTCCTGGAGCAAAGGTTTGGCAGAGAAGTGGAGGCCTGGAAGGGTCTAGGCTTACATTCAGCATCTCTTGCATCTTTGTGAAGGGGATGATGAAGGTCCTACAAATCTTAGAAGAGAAGAAACCTGGAGAAATGCCATAGCCCAGGGATTGTTACATTGCTAACACCTTTTTTCAAATGCTGCCTTCAGATGCTTTTCAGTAAGAGCATGAGCTCCTTTGCCTCAGAGTGCAAGGGCAAAAGAAAAATTATGTGACTCCCTAATATTTCTTCTGGACTACACATAAAACATACCTGATCCTTCCCTAAATTATACTACATAGTCACAGGCAGCAAAAAAAGAAGACTAAATATTGTAACTGAGCTTGGCTTGGGGACATACAGCAGCAGAGGTTTAGGCTCTGATGTTAGAAAAACCCCATATTCTTTAGGATGTGGAGTCCAGCACAATAACTTTTGAGATTCTTTCCTCGATGGAAAGATTGTATAGTGTGTAGTTTAGAAATAGAATCACAGAATCATTCATCAGCTCAGTTTACCTTGAAAAAGTAGAGTTGTTCCCAAATAAATGATGACCAAGAAAAGGCAGCCAAATGTGACCTGTTAATTTTCTTGTGCAATAAATGCATCTGAGCATTTAATCTAATATAAAGGCCTCTTGTGATACAAAATTAATGACCTGTATGATTTGTTTTTTAAGGTCTGCTATAAATTAGGTACATCAGTTGGATGTTTTGGGTTTTTTTGCTAAAGAACAATTATCTGGTTTGGAAATTTAATCAAGCCATTGAATTTAATTATTGTCTCATTTCTGAAAGATGTATGATTGTGCGAATGTTTAGAGCAGATTTCTAGGAAAAAAAATATGTTAAAAGTTTTCTAATCCTTTGCTTAATAACTTCCATGAAACACGTGCTCCATTTAGCCTGGAATGTCTGGTTTTACAAAGACCACAATACATTTGGAACGCTCTCCACAAAACTGAAAATATGAGACTTTAATGAATAGATGAATATAAGTTACAGTTATGCCATGCAGTTCTGCAACTCTTACTGTATAGCTCCTTAAGTGCTTAATCTTGGGCATTTACCACTGACGTCAGTGGGAACTAACTGCCCAAAATCTTAAGTGCTTCTAGATGTGTGGTATACAAGCTTATATTTTGCATTTTGTTTGTGTGCATTTATTTTCTATTCTGTTTCAAAACAATGCCAAGTAATGTGGAAGTTTTGCAGCTTAGTAAGCCATTCACTTGGGAGCAAATTGAATTTCAGCCATTTAGTCTTTGAAATCAAAATAGAAGAGATAATAGTCAGTCTTGGGACCACTAGTTTCTGATCAGCAGTCTGCCGTACTCAACAGGACATTTGAATATGTGTTTCTTGAAGAACATTTCCCATTGGTTCCTGAAGAGCTCAGCTCTGCTGCTGTCACTGACTGGGGGGAAGCTGCTGGTCTGGGAAGCACAGAGCTCCATGTACAAGAGGTTGCCAGGTCTTATGGTCCCCTTTCTGCTGCTAAGTAATTTTAAAAGAAATGTAAATTGTCACAGCTGTGTAGGCAGGATGCAAAATAAGTTAGAAATATTTGGAAGGAACTATGAGACATTGAGGATTTACACATTGAAAATACTTATGAATACATTTTGACATTCAGTACATAACTTCTTATAAAAATGAAAAGATAGAAGGGGTGTTTGTAGGTACTTGTATCGCAGAATCACAGAATATTCTGAGTTACAAGGGGGTCACAGGGAACATCAGGTCCAGCTCTTAAGTGAATGGCCCATTTAGGGATTGAATTCACAGCCTTGGCATTATTAGCACCAGGCTCTGACCAACTGAGCTATATATGCATATGTGTAAATATTGTCATATTTAAAGATAAGACTGCATCTCAGTTATACAGTAAATTTTCTTTGTTTTCATTCTTTATTTGCCTATTTCTACATTGATTTTCATATTCTTCATAATAAGGATATTACTTTGAACATTTGGTGCATTTGCTTCCCAGAGGTACCATTCCTTTCACTATTCTCAGAGCATATTCCACTCCAAGTTTTGCTTTTGTTTATTGATGGAATGTCATGTATTAAGGAACACAACCTCCTTTATCCTATCTTAATTACTGTTTTCAGTATTTTTTTTCATCTTTTTAATACTCAGTACTAATCAAAGTCATAAATCAATAGACTGCAAAGAGCATCTAGTAATTATCTTTTCTCAATGTTGACTTTTACTTTTCCGCTTTTCACTTCTATTAGTAACTCATACAGTTTCTAATAGTACCTCATGGTGCGTTCAAATAAAGTGGGTACATAGGGACATCAGGGTTCTTCCGAAAAAATCCGATCACTTTTTTTTGCTAGTCCTTTTGCAAGCAACTTCACATGTTGATGATCGTTGTGCATAGCTATATCTATGGATGTTAGTCTAAATTTGCTTTCCTTACTCTGTCAAAAATCCTAGTGGCTCCAGTAGCAATTTGTTTGTTAGGGTTTATATCTGTCCCTGATGGAGAAGCCTGGAGTCCCAAGAGGAGGAAGGCATGTGAAGCTCACAGAACTCTCCAGCCCAGGAGGAAGATGGGTCTGGTCACCCAGTGTGTGACACAGCTCTTGGGAGGCAGGTGACTTCTTTTCCCTGAGTCTGATGGCTGTGGCATAATGATGTGGGGCCTTCCAAGGTTGCTAAACCTGGGGGCTAAAACTCGTGTTGAAACAAAAGCCAAATCATGTGGTATCAATACTGTGGTAGGTATTTACTGCTTCAAAACTCTCCATGGGCTGCAGGATCAAGTTTCAAGGGAGAAAATCCCCTACTTGCTTATACATCTAATTGGTTTCTCTGTAGCAGGTGGATACTTTTTGTGTTTGGCATGAGTTATATGCTTAGCATATAAAAGAAAATAGAGGGATAAGCTTAAATTGGAACAAGATGATTGGGGTTTACTACTCTTAAAATACTGTTCTCCTATTTGGGGAAGCAGGAACTGAAAAGATTGGGAATGCCTAATGACTTTTCATAAACAGACCTCATTGGCAGATATGCCTATGTAATTTCCTGCTCTTGAGAGTTTTATGACCTCTTCAGCCCTGAGTTGCTGTCTTTTACTGCAGCCCTCCATCTGCTGAAGAGAGTGAATCTTGCAAGAAATAGTTGTAAGAAGAGAAGGAGCTTTGTTGCTCTCCCTTAGCAAACTATTACCAACTTCCTCAAGATTCTTCATTAGGACACCTGAAGTGATGCATTTTTAAAGAGGGTTTAATTATAGGTCTAGTGCAATGTGAATAAAGAAGGAACTCAGCAGGCCAACAGATGTTGAAGCAAATTATACAAAGTGTTGTTGAAAGAGGAGCCTTTTCAAACATACATACTCAAAGATCTCTTAGAAACTAATACAACAGAGCAATAGTTACTGTTTTCACCCCATAATGATAATATAAATCAAAAACTTTCTCAACTGAATATCAGTCCAGGCTCAATCTGTATTTTAATGGGTGGGTTGTTTGTTTTGCAGATGGTTTTGTAAAAAACATGTTTTTGTTGTTTCTTGGGCTTTTTTTAAAGATGACTGAATGATGAAAATATATTCCTTCCAGAAAAAGAAAAAAAAAGTAGAAGCTTTCACCTTTTCCCTCTTTGATTTTCAGTGTTTCTTTCTAGGAAAAAAAAAAATCTGGTTTTTTTAATTTAGTAATGCATGACATTTTGTCATGTATCTCATTGTCAAAATGAGAAAAACAGTGATGCAGACAATTATACTCAGGCTTTAGACATTTTGAAACAATTATTTTAAAATTTCAGTTATATACTGACATAATGATTTTGCCTTTTTTTTTTAAGATCTAGGTGACTTAAGAAAGGGAAGATTATTTCTTTACTGTTAATGAAAAAGGTTTGTGGTAGAACTTCTTTTACTTTTCTTCCCAAAGGCATTTGTTACAATATCCCATAGAAATCGTTAGTTCAAATAGGGAAAATGGTTACTAACAGAAGAACTGTAGTGGACATGGCAAGACTCTGTGAAAGAGAAAGTAGAAGCACCTTCTCTTCAAGCAAACAGAGATTCTCATAAATTGGGTTTGGGAACTGGTCTTCTTTAGTATTTCCATAATAAAATTGTCATAAAAATGGGAGTATGGTAGTAAATTCTGCTGTTGTACTCATGATTCCTTTTAATTTGTGTCAGAGGAGACTAATAATTCCTGTAAAAAAATAATTAGGAGATGGTGAAGTATGAAAAAGGCATGAAATATAACGTAGTCAAAATTCTCCCATTTGGTGACTGATTGACAAAATTTCTGCTTCTAAACTGGAGAAAAACCCTTATCATCTGCCTCCTTAATGGAGAAAAGACTGGACCATAAAAATGTATGATAGATGTGGAAAAGTGGCTGTGCTACTAAAACACATGAAAAGCAGCTTTTTCAGCAGTGAGAAAGGAGTACGCTGATATAACTGAGCATAAAATATTTCATAAAGTTCTGATCATTCATTTGCTATAAAAATTCATTCAAATTGCAAAAGGTGCAGAGGAAGCCTATTTGGGATGAAAAAGACAAACCATTCCCTGTGAGGTGGACAAATTTCTTTAGTCTCACAAAATAAAGTCTGAAGGAAGTTGTAATACCCTTCTGTAAATATATTTCAGGAGACAAAACAGAGAAGAGGAGATATTTGAGGTAAAGAACAAACAGATATATGCTGGCCATGAATAAATGTATGCAAATACAAAGATCAGTAACCAGTAGAGCAGAGGGGTTCTGAATGTGGTTCCCTTTCAAAATCGAAGAGATTTCTAATGAGTGCTCACCTAAATTTTATGGAATATTATATAGGGGATACTCATCTGCATGGTACTGGTGTCCTAAGTCTGGTGTTACTGCTGCGTAACTTCACCTGCTCCTTTTGGGTCCTGTAGTGCAATACTGCAGAGGAAAGTGTTATCTCAGGAGGTAATGAAGAAGTCCTTCAACACTGCTCAGTCAATTTTCCATAGATTAACACCTCCAGGAGCAGTGCAAGGGAAAGGTGTTGCCCAAAGTCTGTGATTGGAGATGTAAGAGAAGTAGACATGTTCACAGGCAATCCACTTTTTTTGTATGTTCTGGCCTTGCAATTTCTATTTTGCTGTAATCTGAAAAGACACTTAAATCATGTGTGCTAGATTCTAAAACAAGTGCCACAGCTTCTGCTGCCTGGAGAGCATCCCAGTGGGCTTTTATCCAGGAGACTTGGCTTGCAGTTTCACCAACAGTGCTGTCTGTGGTCATGGGTTATATCATAACGTTGCTGTTTCTGCTCCAGATCTCCCAGAGAGAGCGGTTTCTTAGTGTCACAGTTGTGTGTTTAACCTGCTGGCCTCTGCACAGCCTATATGGCACAGTTGTTTATCTACAAATTTCACTCAAGGTTTTCCCATAATGATATTATGATAGGTGCTCACATAACCCTGCTGTACTACTTAGCAGTTTGTCCAAACCTTGCAGAATGAATATCAAGAGGATGACTGGTCATTGGGTTTTAAAACCACTGTGGCCCCGTGTAGGGGAGGATTGAAAATTAACCATCATAGCACTGTGTTTCAGTCCTTCAAGCATTCCCCTGAAGGAATACAGGTATGTCACACACATCAGACAACCTGTTTCCTAATCCTGTGATTAAGTTGTGCTCAAGTACCGTGTTTAGATTGTGTTGGCTCCTGAAGGTGATGTAATATCAGATATGGGACTAATGCATTGTGTCATGACAAAGTTGGTGTGATAACAAATAGTAAAATGTTATCATTATTGATTAGTCTTTTAACTAGCAAAAGCAGTTTAAAGCTAATTCAGAAATTTATTGTAATTAAAAAAAAATCTAAGGATATTAAAAAGAAAATAAAAAAGGGGGGGGGGCAGGGGGAATGGGACATCACATCTGTGTCTCCCAGCACCCACTGACAGGAGAACAAGAACCTCCTTTGAAAGGACAAATGAGCAGTGCTCTGCAATTTGGACTTGGGAAACACAGTGAGAAG
Organism: Corvus brachyrhynchos; assembly: GCF_000691975.1. Taxonomy (NCBI): domain Eukaryota; kingdom Metazoa; phylum Chordata; class Aves; order Passeriformes; family Corvidae; genus Corvus; species Corvus brachyrhynchos. The sequence goes on from NW_008239547.1 coordinate 314,522, forward strand.
ATTCCAACTCCTTATTCTGTGCCATTCCTCCCTTTTCTGAAATGTAATTAAGCAAAAGAAAGCAGAAAGACTCAAAACGAGGTTCAGTAGCAGAAAGAATCTTGAAAAAGTGGTGGAATTGGTGGCCCAAATTGCTGCTTCAGAAAGATCACACAAACTGGCTGGTCAGTCTAACAAAGTAGCTGTAACTGGACATACTGGGAGTATGCTCTCTTGTTTTTTGTCTTCTTGGAGCTTTTTTCAGTCTTATGAAATCGGTTTACTGGGGACAAAGAGCACTAAACATCTCTTCCATGGTCCAGTGTCTCAGTGTCTTTTTTTAGAGTATCCAAGGGAAAACAGGGCTGTACAGGCTAATTTAAAACCTGGAAGACAGATTTAGGAATATATGTATGTCATCATCAAACTAACCTCAAATGCTCTCTGGTGGGCAGCTAAGTAAAAGAGTGTCCATTCCCAGGGTTCACTGAGCGTTTGTAACTTTGGTGTTCTGTTGTTAAAACCTGAGTATCCATGTATCTTACAAAAAATCTGGCTTAAAGACTTCAAGTAATGAAGACTACAACATAGAAATTTATCCTACAGTTTTAGGATAGAGGCCAAACCAATTTTCAGGAGATTCACTTTCAATCCCAGTTCTTTCAAGTATTGTCTCTGTAAAAAACCTAACTAAAAATCAATTTCTGTGCTTGGCCTCCAGCAGATTTTAGAACAGTGTTTTCTTCTTTATGGCTCTTATCTTCAAGGGTGGTGACAATTTTTAATACATTTGCAAAATTTCTATAGCAAGGAAGCTCCCAGCCTGGTTCGAATCACAGGTGGAGTGAAATCACAACTGTGTTGTTTGAGCTCCAGGATTCAGGGAAACATTTATGTTGCCTGTGCTTCCCCACACACAGATAAAGACATATGTCCAAAGAGTTTAGCAAGAAAGAGAAAGATGGCTAAGAGAGATTTTCATCCTGACTCACCAATACCCGTTGCACACATTTCTGCATCATGTGAAGAGAAACTGTAAGAGCTCCTCTGCCCTCAGGACTCCCACAAAAGGCATGTGTTGCAGCAGTTGTTTTAAATGCAATTGTGATTTAGGAATTGATTTTTGGTAGTGCCTCATTAGTACAAATACAATTTTTTTGCCATGCATCAAAAAACATCATGTAATGGGAACACCTGAGAGAGAACCCAAATTTCTGTTCTGTGTACATTTGCTATTGAATTCTTTCTTTTGCTTCTGACTTGGTCTTTTTCTTTGGTTCACTGAAGCACTGATTAGATGTACAGTATCATATCCCATGTAATTATTAGCATCCAAGCACTGATTTGATTATAGGGCAGCAGATGTCAGAAAAAAGCATTATAGTAATAAGGACATGAATTTAGCAGCCAAATTTTGCTATGTCTGGAAACCTCTTTGTGAGGAGCAAGTGCTGCAATATTTTGCCTGGCATTAGTTTAATGTACTCTTCAAAGAGATTTTTATCAGTAATTGGAAAAAATAGGAATTTAAACTTTTAGATTTTTCTTTGGTGATGTTGGAATGTATATCTCTTGCTCCAATGTGAAGATTGAGCAAGCAATAAGTTCACTCTGGTGTGGTGGTGCAATGTTTTACTGTATTTTTCTATGTTCTTTGTACCGCAATGGTTCATCCCTATCTCCCCCATTTCCACTCCCAGTTGGTTTGCCCCAGATTCAAGCCGCTCCCCCAGTGCTCCCAATATGGTTATCCCCTCCCTTTGTTCTGGCACCTTCCCTGCCAATCGCCCAAACCCCTCCTAGAGTTCTGGATTGTTCTATGCCTATCACCCAAGCCCTCCCTAATTACCCTTATATGGTGCCCGTCAATCCCCCAAGACCCTGCCCCCTCAGATACCTCCCCTTTTGGAAATCCCCTAAACCTCAACGCCCCATTGGGGCATGTGACCCTTCTCCCTCCACCCACCAAGACCATGGGACTAGCTGTAGGTCCTCCCCTCCAGCATCCCTCCCTCCTAATCCGCCTATTGGTCCCTAGTTGGGCTACTCCCCCTGTTCAACCCCCTTTTATAAGGTGTGGTAACCCTGCGACTGTCGCTTGCTCACAATGGATCCCTTTCAATAGATCTTGCATTATATCCAGTGGCAAGCTTATCTGCTACTTTTATCTTTCCCTTGCTCGAGGACTGCTGGCTGCTACAGTGCCTGGAGCCTTCACTCCCCAGGGAAGAGCAGAGGCAGAACTTGCCAATGTGCCCCACCCCCGACAATTAAAACGAACAATTTCCCCCCTTGGCTTTTGTGGTGTCAGCGTTTGTGAGGGAGCTTGTGGATGGACCGCCATGGCTGTTGGTGGAGTGGGCCGTCAAGGTGGTGGTCTGGCATCCATTGTGGAAGCCTTCTTCATACAGGCCTCCACAAGCGCAAGGAGCATTGGCTCAGAGTAGACAGGCAGCCTGGTGATCACCCTTTTGCATGACTCGTTGGCAGTTTCTTTAGCCACTTCGAGGATGATTGTCGGGTGCATGGCCGGGTCCTCTACTTGTTTCTCCACCTGCGCTCTGATCTTGTCCACAAACTCGATAAACGATTTGCTGGGGGCTTGTCAGACACTTAAATAACTTTTGGGGGTTTCTGGGGTAGGTGTGGGAAGGGAAAGGAAAGCCTTCTCTACTGCTGCCATAATTCTTTCTAGGGCGGCCTTAAGTAGGACTCGGGCCTGTTCCCTAGGTTCTTTGTAGTCTTTTTCACCACACAGGTGGTCCATTGAAAGTGCTAATTTGTCAGCATCAACAGCTGTATTTTGGTCTGTCCAAAGGTCCAGGAGGAGTGACTGCAAGGACAAGTATATCCCTGCTCCCACAGCATAGACTCTGTGAGCAAGCATGTAAACAGGTCCTTCATGTCCCAAGGCACTAGGTCATTTGAGGACAAGGTGGCCTTAAGGAGGCCCTTAAAATATTCACTTTTCCTCCCAAACTCCTTCTGGGCCTTGCAGAGGTTTTTTTTGTTTTGGTAGGAGAAGGGCCTCCATTCTCGAAGGCCTGCCCCTACCCCACCAAATGAAATCGGTGCGGCGTGAAAGACCACTCCTGGTTCCAGGTTCCGGGCCCCAAGCCTACCGCATCCGGTCCCAGTAGCGTGGGAACCGGATGTCGGAACGTGGGAACAGGAAGTCAGAAGCGGAGAGGCAGGGTCAGCAGAGAAAGGGGAGGGAACAGGGGCAGGGCTGGTTTCTGCCCCGGAAAAGGCGGACCGGTCCTGGAGGACCTCTCACAACGGAGGAGGGAGGGGCTCAGTGTCTTGGGAAAAGGGGTGTGGTGAAGGGCAGGGAGGGAGTTCTGGGGAAGTGGAGGCAGGGGAGAAATTAGGAGGAGGGGAATTTTGGGAAAGAGAAGTACAAGGTGGGGGTCCAACTATGCGGTCCTCTCCATCTTGTGTCCTCTGGGGGCCATTTTGTGGATCGGGGAGGGAGCGGATCGAAGGGTTAGGGGAGGGATAGGGAGACAGGAATGGGGTCCGGGAGAATCAGGAAGGATGAGGGGAAGGGTAGGAAGACGATTGAGGGGGTCGGAGAGATCGGGAGTGCCACGGGGATGAACAAGCAGAATAACTTGAATCGAGGGTAGAGGGATCTGAACTGGGGATATTAAACCTTATAACTTTGGGAGACGGAACCAGGGTAGAGGGTTTAAGGATAGAAGTCCCGGCAGGCAGGCCCTGCCGACCAGGACTAGGGGGCTGGGGGGTTCGCGAGGAGCCAGGGAGACTGCCATCTTGGCTACCCTGCGCTTCGCGGATTGCTCCTCGGGAACCACCCAGAGAGGGACTGGGGGAAGGAGTAGAAGGTTTAGGGAGAACTGGGGACGAATCAGATGGCTCTCTTGCCATTATGAACCATTCCTTTATTGCGCTTCGAATTAAAATGTAAAGAGGTATAAATATGGGCGCCTGGGTGTCCCCCTCTTAGTTTTTTGTGTGAGCATCGCCCCCACCATGTTCCAAAATGGGAGCGAGGTCATGTCCCCTGGGGACACCCTAGGGTAATGGAAGAAGAGGCACCTTACAAAAAGTTTTAACTTGCCCTTTTTAAACTTTTTCCCCCCAACCTCCAGGAGACCCACAACTTGGTAATAAAATCCTCACTGCTGTGCTGACAAATGCACGCCCATGTTTTAAAGCTTTATCAACACAAAACTGATAAAAATTGGGGGCCAACCACTCTTCGAAAGTAAAAGTGTCAGCGCAGGACACCTTACCCCTACCCACAGCAAAACGACAATTAAAAAATTGAAAAAGAAGGGTCCGGGAGCTCTCAGGGGTGCACGCTCTCAATTCACCCCACCACACAACAAACACACTGTGGCCCCACTTCCGTCCCCTGGCCGACAGGGACAATTACTCACTGAGCTCTACGGACAGGGTGCTGCAGGTTGGGTCCTTTCCCCTGGATGCGATCCCTCCGGCGCTGAGGGATTGCTGCCTCCTGCCCTGGGAGCGCCACCTGGCAAAAACGGGTCTGCTCCCGCTGGGGCCGCTGACAACACCAATGGACTTCCAGAAATAATCCTTGGTGTGGGGTCTTGGACCTTCAGGGAGGCCCCACATTTGGGCACCAGCTGTCGCAGTGACCGCTACTGACCACGGCCTGGGCCGTGGTCAGTAGCGGTCACTGCGACACTCTGGTAAGTGTTCAGGCTTTTTCAATGCTGATGATAACAGCTTTGTATCGCTGCCTTCATGAAGCAAGCTTTACCATGCAACTGACTCCAAAATTACATGCCACGAGGCTCAAGAAATCATGGGATTTGTTAAGAAATAATAATACTGGCATTTTTTATTTGCTTGTAGAATTTCTAAGTTGTCCAGACTAATTTCTTTTCTCCCCTAGAAGCTAGAGTAAAAGCCACAATCTTTATTCAGTGGCAGGACTTCTGTAATTGGTCTTTTAAGAAATTAAGTATGTGGGAACTAATGGCACTTATCAGTGAGTGCCCAGTAGTATATTAAACTTATTTAATTTCTTGCCATTGTTTGGCCTCCTGTGCCCTCTGAGTCTTAGGTACTTTGAATGGCTTGTATTGCTTACCTATTTTAAGGTCTCGCCACACACTTTTTAGCTCATAATTTAGACTGTGCCAGCTTATATGCTATACCCTAGGCTGATAATCCTTTCTCTAACCCTTCCTTGCTGGTGCTTCACCTTGCTGCAGAAGGAGCTGGTTTTGCATCCCTGTATGATGTATGGTGTGCATTCTGCATAACTTGGAACTGAAGAATGGCTGAATTCTCTCATTTAGGAAAGAATTGTGTCAGCCTCTGGCTGTAGGACTTAGGATGATGGAATTTTCACACGGTTATCATTTAACTTTGATAAGTGCAGTGGTTATATGCAGCAATAACTGGCAAGTGCTGGAAACACATCTCTGTCCCTGCAGTCCTCTGATCGTGACTTCAGAGCAGCAGTGACAAAGTTCATTGGTGGTGAGGGAGCTTTGAAAGCAAATAATAGAGTTAGCACACCGTTATTTGATGCCATCTGGAAGAGGATCACAGAGTGGGATCTGGTCCTCGTATAAGGAGTATGAGGCTCTTGTAATAATTTGATTTATCACTGGATGTCCTTGAGAAATGGCTACATGGTTGAGAAGACTACAGATTTAATTTCAGTACTGACCCTAGGAAGAAAACAGTTGTTCTTTTTTCTTCTCTTTCCAATCCTGTGGTATCCCAGGATTTATGAACTTTTAAATCAATAAGATCTGTTTTTTCTCTTCTATAACTTCCATAAAGATATTTCTTGCTTTTAGAGGGACCATTGTAATGTGTGAATTGTCAGGCTGGGATCTCCTTTGAGAGTCTGGTTTCTGATTTAAATCTCCATCAGTTTAGACCAGAGGTTGGGGCTCTTCACAAAGCATTGCTGTGACATCTGTGACCTTCCTACATGTCAGGTCCATCTCTTTCAGTGTTCCTTTTAGCAAATCTGCTTGATTGTAATCTTGAAAACTGTGCTTGAGTTCTGAAAACTGCAACTATTGCAAGGCTCTTAAAACACTGCTTAAGTATGTGAAACTTCTGGACAGTTCTTTCAAAAGGGAGCTAGGATTTCTTAAAATACTATTTTTTCCAGGTATATGGTTTGTATAGTAAAGTTCAATTTGCATGTGTACATATGCAAGTACTCACCCATAATTTTCCCCAAAGATTGTTAGATTGTTTAGGCATTTTATTTTCTTCCACTTTCTTTATTTGTATCTCACTGACTGTAACCTTTCTGTTGCTATGTTGGATGTTCTTGTCTGATGGATGTTTTCTTTAGGTAACCTGGGGATGAGTGTTCAAGAAAATCACTGCTATGATTCTAGGGCTTCAATTATCTCCTGGGGCTCTGCTTTAGGAAGGATACTTTCACAGTTTCTGCCTTCATGAGAATCTTCTGATTGAATAATAGCCTTGAATTCCATGAGGAACCATGTGGTTTTTCGGAGCAAAATAAGGAGAAGGTGGTTATTTTTCCATAAGTAACATGTTTAATTTCCTTGTTGTCTATCTTCACACATGTTCTGCTCCTGTTGTCATTCATTAATTTTCCTTTTGAGATCCTTGTTCAGTCATTATTTTCTGCCAAGTCCTAAAGAATGTATTTACGTAGGGGTTTTTTTAAACTCGTCCTTCTTTCTCTGAATTAATCATAAATTGAATTATTTGCTATCTGCTTGTCTGTGTTCCAAGCAAATGACAGTTGTGTGTGCATTTGATTGCCTCAGTTATTATTTTATGTATTTCAGTTTCTGAAGTAATCATAGTTTGGCAAGTGCTGTCCATTCTCCTGCATGTCAAAGACTCCATGCTCAAAGGGAATTATAGAGAAAACATGTTCCGCAGATGAAAGTGCTATGTGACTATCCATTTAAGGTGCCAGTATGGCTTCTTTCCTTGGCTGTGCAATTATAACAGAGTTTTAGTTAAACTAAAGTAAGTCTCCATAAATAAGGTACGTATTTTCCTGATACAGATTAGGGAAAGTGATGCATATGACTCAATGTAATGTATTGGTTGTTTTGCAACTGTGATTACGACTACTTTTGCAGTTGTAGCATAGGAAGCATTTTATGTTACGAAGAGTCTTTAATGCTTATGGTTGACAGCCAAATCAGAGAAGCATAAATTCAGATGGCTACAAAAGGGTATGAGCTATGGTATAGTAAACTAGGGTATCTCTCTCTAGCCTGCCAGGTTGCCGTGTGGGATTTGCCTTCTGCATGTTTGTTCTGTCACTGGCCTCTTCACTAAGGCAGAGTAGTTGGGAGCATAGATGGTGGTTTTGGCTCATGTCTTAAGAGATATTTAAGGATATTACAGTGGGATCTAATAATTTTGGTATCTAAAGACCTTTCAGGATATAGGTCTTTCTCTTTTTTCTTTTTTTTTTCCTCAATACACGTTTATACAGAGAAGTTCATCAGGAGAGATTTAGTGCTGAGCACTTTGATTCCAGTCCAACATAACCTTCAAACTTGTAATCAATTGTCAAGCTCTCGGGTAATCCCATTGAAATACCTGTGTGAGTCCTTGGCTGGAAGAGAATAGATTTGGCATCCTCTGGCCTGCCACTGTAGAGAACCACTTGTCTAGCCAGAAATTGGTCATCACAAGCACAAAAAACAAAAGGCCTGTGATTTTGAACTCTCTTGTGTCCTCTGAGTAACTGAATAGTTTCTGAACAGTAATGATATTTTATATGTGATGACCCAGAATCCAGGGGTTATGTCACCATTACTAAACAATTTCTCCAGTGGGGAAGCATTGAGTGCTCACCAGTGTGTGCTGATTATCTTTTTGGGTCAGTGGCTTTGGGTGTGTTCTTTCAGATTCAATGAAATGTTGGTAGTTCAGTTGCTTTTGTATAAAACAGTTTTGTGCCTCTCCTACAAATGAACAATTGGGAAGCCATTGATTTCACAGCCTGTTCCCTTTAGTAAACCTGATGGTAGATGAACAGAAGGAATGCACTAGGTAAACTTTTTTATCCAAGGTCTCAGTAAGCATTTCACATAGCTTAGTGAACATCAGACACTGTGCTCTGCCCAGTCTGGACATGTTGCCTGTTTGGGCATTGCAGGTGTCAGAGCTTTGGCATCTTGTCACTCTTAAACAGATTACTTTAGTTGTAAAGCTGAGCTATAGTTTATTATGTTTTAATCATCTTGTGCCACACTGCTGGGATTTCTCTCGTCTCAATCTTGAGCCACAGAATAGAAGTGGAGACAGAAGTCTGTTTTCTGGTATGCTTCGTGCTGCCTGGAAAAGGATGTTTATTGTTGTTGCACATAAAGAAATAAAGGAGAGAATGTTTTGACTCTCTACATTATCATGAATGAAGATGCTGTATTCTGTAGCCAGTATTTTTGGGTTGAGTGCACTCATATTCCTGGGAATATGTTAATTATTTCATGTTTTGAATCCTCCATTTATGGAAAAAAGCAGCATGCTTGCCTTCTGATGATAATGGACTTTTTGCATGGCACCCAGAAGAAGCATCACTTCAGTTCTCAGGTCTGATGTTTCATAGATGTCTTCCATGTTGTTGGGGAAAAGAAGGGACGGATAAGAGAATATGCCAGTAAGTGTCTTGTAAATTGTGACCCAAATTCGGTGATTACAAAGGCCAAGCCAGGTGTGGCAGTGTGAGACAACAGGAGGTACTTTGTAGTTTGGGTTTCATAAAGCTTAAGAAAACAATGGCCACTGTGTTTACCTGGGAACTAGTTAGAAAAATTATATGTAATTCCAAATAACTGTAGCTGGGTTGTGTTTGCTTGTTGCTGTTATTTCCTTTCAAATGGATTTAATTAATGGTTTTATTATTTTCTTTCAGATCTTGGTCACGCACCATAAAAGTAACTGGGCTTTTTTCCAGTGGCATAAATGTGACCTGCTCTACAATTAGCTTTAAATTAGCAGCCAAAATAAGGCAATGAAACCAGCATTGGAAACTGAAGTTGTGCTGCCTTCAAGGGAGATGTTAAGGATCTCCTAAAAGTTTTTGTTAAGGAATGACTTTTACCCCACAAATCAGCCACCCAACTCTTCTATCTTTCAAAGTACAGACGGATGCTTAAATGGATCTCGATAAACCAGATAACATTTTATAAACTCATTTATGTTCAGACTCCTGTTCTTACCATCATATCTGCATTTAGTCCCATTTGTATGAGAGCTTTTTTAAGGAAATGACTGAGTAAACGCTTCAGCAATCTTTGTTTATGTCTATGGATGATATTTCATACACTTTAATTCCTTGGACACTACTAAATTAGAATTACTCAAGATTGGAAATGTTTATCAGGCCTCCTAGAGCCCTAGCTGTAGTAGTTATGGAAAAAAAAAGAGAAGACTGCTTTGAGGTGCAAGCAGATTGAATATCTGATTTCTTTCTTCTATGTTACTCCCAGTCATCCTGATGATCAAAACAGGATAACATGGGATTTTATTGCGTGCCATGTATTGGAGTGGTAGGGGGCAGGGTAAAGACCTTTTTTGCAATAATCGTTAATTGGACAATTATCAGGCTTGTTCTGTCTGCGGGATGATGTACTGCCACGTTCATGCTCTATTCTGGATCCTTTTTTCCCTTTACATCTGTACAGAATTCCTGTACACATTTTATTTATAGAATTTCATTTTCCACTCAGATATTCAATGAAGAGAGAAAAGAAATTCAAATCAAACTTGGCATTTGTGGGTTTGAGGGACACAAAGCAATGAATAAATTTTTTTGTAATTAGTGTGACTTTAAATCAGTCATAGATTTAAAAAGTTTGGGTAAGAAAATATATTAATGTGGAATATTCTGATTAGTTAGTAAGATTTTTCTGTTTACCATGAGAATGGTTGAAGACTGGAATAGGATTTATGGAGAGGTCGTGGTGTCTCTGTCCTTGGAGGGGCTCAGCATTCACTTGGACACGGGCTTGAGCAGCCTGTTCTAAACAGACCTGTTTTGAGCCAGGGTTTGGACTAGATGGTCCTGGAAGTCCCTTATGACTTCAGTTTCTGTGATTCTGTGATTCCATTCATCATTTTGAAGAAACTCACTGCTAACCATGCTTTCCGTGAAAAGGAGTTTTCTCCCTCTTCCCTTTCCCACAATATGGTGAGATTACAAAGGTTTCTAGTAGAAGCTGTGTTAGCACACATTTATGAAGAGTTACTGTCTCCATAAAATCTGAGAAATTACGTCCTTCTTACTAAATTATTAAGAAGGTTACTCGTTACTCAGGGATTTATTTGAAACAATGAAAGAAGAAGAAAAAATATTTGTCAGACTTAATAAAAAAAAAATTGAAGTGAGACAGTCTTTTCTGTAAATGCTGTGCAGTCGATAAAAAGGAGTTGTAAGTAACATTGCACTTCTAGTGATTCTGTCACTGAACAACTATTATTTAATGAATAGATTTGACCCAACACTTCAGAATTTTGTTTGCAAAATGTGTTTTACCAGGCTGTCAATTAACTTGGGGAGGTGGAAGAAAAAACACCCTATTTTTTTTTTTGGTGGAAAACCAGAAATAACAGAAATAACAGCTGCAGTTACAGCTGGTGTATTACTGTATCCCGCAGCCGTAGGGAGGAGAGGAGAGAAGATCCAGCAGGCAGGAATTGTGCAGCAAGATTGATTTATTTAATTATTTTACAAACTATTTTATAGACTTTTTTCATCATTGTCTAATTAGACAAAGGATCAGCCACCCCCCGGGGTGATTGGCTAGAATCCTGAAACATCCATTGTCAAAATATTTTCCTACTGTACCATAAACAAAGCTCTGCAAGGTCACAGGTGTTCATAGTTTATAGAACTCGGCAAATATCTTCGTGAGAGAGAAAAGTATCTCGCGGGCTTAGAAAGAAGCAGGAAAATTTCTTGCTAACAGCATTTTTGTATCCACACTGGTGAATGCAGTAGGTAGACATAACATTTTCCAAAATGAGTGAGCAGTTCAGGACACAATGGGGCAGGTGCAAGTCAGGCTAGAATGAAATCAAGTCAATGGAGACCCTTCAGCTTCGTAAATCAGGTGATTTTTTCTGTGACGCATCCTGTTCAAGGATATGATTCCTCCAGATCTAGTTACATTTTCACAGATTACTCTCTGGATCATGATAGTGCACTTTAACTCTGTTTGGGAGCAAGACCAAGGATAAATGGAATCACCTTTGCAATCACTCTTTGGTCTGTTGTTGGCCATATGTATGCCTAAATCATCTCTGTAACATTGCTGATCAAATACAATGAAATAGATTACAGGGTGCGTTCCCAGGTACAAATTACTTTCTATAGACCACTTGTGTGAAGTTTCTCTGAAAATAGTCCAATTGCTTGGTCCTGTTCCAGCTGGCCTGGCTCAGGACTATTCAGTATTCTGGTTTTCACTTGTATCTCACTTGCAGCATCCTTTGGAAATGAGTAGCAGATGCCCAGTTTGATGGTGCAGGTCCTCTGATCATCGAGCACGTATGCTCCTTTGTCATTCTGTCTCAATAATTGGAAGTAGTGTCAGATGAGGAAACAAAACAAAACCCTGCTAAGATCCTAAGGAAAAATTGTTTCTGCCTAATCTGCGGAATGATTTTTCAGTTTACAGACAGTTCCTCTGCACATTTATTATCTTCTGTCTAAGGGAAATCTGTCAGTACTGGTAGCTCTTGGAATTGCTTCCTGAGTGCCTCAGCCCACTCACCATTTTTTCCTTTGCTATTGTATTGTATTTCATGTAGAGTGTTTCAGTTAGTAATCTTAACTTCTTGGCTGTGAAGAATTTTTTTCTCACCTCCTTGACTTTATGGTGACATTCATAACATTCATATGTGTAGTTATTGTCTGGCCATTTAGTTCTGTACTATTGAAGAGAAAAATGGTGTTGGTGGAATAAGAAGGTTTTTTTGGAGCTCTCTTTACCAAAACTTATGGGTGGCATCTTTGTCAATTGCCAGCTATGTATTTTCACTTGGACCTACTGAAATGGAAACTCAGGTTTTATGATGATGTATGTTTATATACATACTTTTTATTTTTTACTTCAGTATAAAGATATATTTCATTTAAGATTATTTCAGCTTTATCTTTCAAAACCACCAGAATTAAGTCCTTTACCCATTTGGATGTGTGCAATCAACAAAAAAAGCAAGATGTGCTGCACGTTATTAAAAGGTTGCTTGTATCTGCTTTCATCATACAGCATGGAAAATTTCTTGCAGCATCTATCAGAAAATACTTCACAGCTGATTTTCCATGTCATACCATATTGTTAGAGGAATATCTTGTGCATTGTGACACTCTTAGGCAGCACAGGGTGCAAATGAATGACTTTTAGAGGACAATAAAACAGAATCTTTCGAAAGTCATTTAACATGATAGGAACTGAGACAGCAGTTTCTAGTCCTGATTCAGTGGCAGATAATGCAGAGCAGGGTGAAACATGGATTAATAAATGTTAATTTACAAAGTTTTGACTTGGGGGATTTAACTCTTCTATCAAAGAGATTTGCAGAAGTTAGTAGTTAATGAGAAGTGATGGGACTTGAAGTGGTGTTTGAAAGAACTGTGGGAACAAAGAGACACAAACTCCATTGCAGAGTTGATGGCAGTTTGGGGAGATGAATTACAGGAACACGAAAGGTTTGATGTTGGAGGATATGAGATGAATATTTTTCTGGTAGAATTAATTGGTTCTGAAAGATTAGATAAATGAGATCTTTTAGAGCTTTCTTGAATCTGAAGAGAGCTGTTATCTACAAGGAAAAATGTGTGGTGATAATGACTATTAGAAATTCTATTTTTACAGTTAATTTTTAAAAAAGTAGTCTAACAAAAAGAAGCAAACTGTGTGCTCATAACTTTGTTGTTCTGAATTATACATCTTTTTGTGATATATAAATGTAATGGATAGGCTTAAAAGCATCCCTCTTCCTTTTTTGAAGTGCATTCTGATCAGTTCTGGGTTGGATGTAGGGAGACACTTATTTTCAACTTCAAAAATAGTTGTACAGAAAAGGCAAGGACCATATCAGCTAGAATCTGTTCTTATTTTACCTCTACTGATTCAACCGTCCTCAGGCTTTTAAGAGATTTATAACTAGACACTTGAGAAATGCTATCAAAATATGCAGTGAAACAAGAATAATAATTACCGTGAGAGCAACAGTGAAAAGGCTTGTTGCCAGTTCCACAGACATCAACTAATCAGAGTAATTTAAGTCTTGGACACATTTCAGAAAGGCCATTTATATAACGACTCCAAGTGAACTGTCTAGCTTAGGAGCTCTTCCTTCTGTTGCTAATTTATCAGCTTTTATTCTGAGAAAAACAGAAGATACTGCTAATAGTTTTAAAGAATTCTGTAGTAAAGGCCACGGATGAAATGTAGAGCTTTTAGTAGCCGGAGCTGTGATTTTCTAACTAATGGAGGGATAGATTTTGTTTCTCACCTATGTGTCATGCTTGACAGTAATAATAGCTGTGTTCCACATTCCTCTTGTTCAGAAAGTCCTTTCTGCAAAGTTCAGTGTATGGCCTCAAACAGCAGAGATGGTGTTGTTGAAAAACACCCTTTCAATCATTCTGAAACATTCCCTAATTACATGCCTTATTTCACAGAACCTCTCATCTGAAATGTCTTTAGGCCCTCTCCACACTTCAATTAAGAGTATTCACACCAGAGTAGGATATGTAAATGAAATTACTGACCTATCCTTCAGGCCTTTGCTACAAGAAAGATCATTTGAAGCAATCAGTTTTGTTTGCATGAAAGTTGGGTCCCATGAACACAGTGATACCAGGCAGTGCAGCCCAACAGACTAGGGGCTTCGAGCAAGAAACACACATTGCTTTGCCCAAAAAATATGTCACAAATAGTTTTGTATTATGCATATGTTAACTTTACGAGCAAACAAATAATAGGCTTTTTTGGAATCCGTTGTGTAACTCACATGAACAGCTGCATTGATATCAAGCAGATTATCCGCAGCAAGGAACAGCTACAATGCCGTGCTTATACAACATCAGAAACATTTCAGGCTTTTAAAGACAAATATTATCTTAAGTTGCACAATAGCAGAGGTGGTAGGGGCAAACTGTCATAACATTCCTTCAACAATGAGAGGTTTAGTACTTATTGTATAACACCATTTTAAAAAGCCGGAACATCACTTGGGTGACTGTATGTCTGGGGGGAGGGGAAGAGTTCAGGATAAAATGGAAGGGAAATAGGTATATTTTGTTCTGTAGCTGTGGGTTCTATAACACTGAAAAGAAACTTATAGAAAAGAGCAATTCCACGATAACAGCTGAGAAATACCTACTGCATTTGCAGATGAAGGAAAGGTGAGAGGATTAAAAGTACACTGGAGGGTTGTATTTGGGATGATCATGACAAATGAGAGCAGCATTCTGAAAGAAATAGAAGCCAATTCTATGTGAAATTGTGCAAAACTGTCTTTCTCAGAATACTGACTGCAGCATTACAGGAGTGAGAAAGATGGGTGAGGAAGAGGATTCATATTTGAAGTTCTAAAGGCTAAAATGGATGCTAAGAAGAAGGAAAAGAAGATAAGGCTCTCTATTCTCTTCTGAGCTCATGCAGTTTCAACAGAAATGATGCATCCAGGCTTGCACATTGTATCCTTCAGGAGGGATGTAAGCCGTCTAACTAGACCGAAGGAGAGAGCAAAGATGTAGCAAATGGGATTTACATGTCTGGAAAGTGGACAGAAATATTAAAGGAGGTTGGTTACTAAAACGCCATCAGGCTGAAGTTGACCACAGAAGTATTTTCAGGTGCTTAAAACATAGTTGCAAAGGGAAAGGCAAGTTTTCTCTCCCTGTCCATTGTGGACAGGATAAGCAGTGCCGGACTTAGATGGCATTAAGGTACATCAGTCTAGGGAGTTAGAGAAACCCTTGTGACTGAATGAGCAGTTTAAGCTCTACATTAAATTACTTAATGACATGGAAAGTCTCCACTGGTAAAGATACTTGAGAATGTATTAAGCAAATATCTGGCAAGAATATCTGGGGTTTAATTCAGTCTTCTTTCATGCAGAAGGATGTCATCTATTTCTTCTTCCGCAATTTTCTAAGCATTCTGTGAAATATATAAGAAGATACTTTGTCTCTCTCCAGAGAATCATTTATGTTTCTCAAATCATTTTAGTTTGAGACATTTTGGTTGATTTTAGTGCTGAATAACTACTGCTGGCCAAATTTTGACTGTTGTTGCTTAAATGGACCCTGTGACTGAGGCAGAGGAATCCATGACATCATCTCAACAGACCCAGAGCAAAGATTAGTTGGAACAGTTGAATTGGAGTTGATATCCCAGCAGCTGGGAGTGAAGTGTGGGCCTTTGCTGCAGAATCTTGTGAGACAAAACTGGGAAACAGTTTTTATCTGTTTGTCTTTCCATTTTAAAATGTCATCTATGACAGTCTGAGTCTATATGTGCTGTCAGAAGGGCCTTAGGGGTAAAGTTAGGGTTCCCCTGAGTCGAGAAACATTACTAATGTCTTGCAGGAGGTCAAGGCTTTGTTTCCAGTCTTTATCTCCTCATGTAATAGTTAGACCTTTCTTCATTTGTATTCTTGCCTTCAGTATTGTAGACGGAAGTCCAGGGACTTTATAAAACCTAAGATTCACGGGAATTTTTCTTAAAAATAAAAACAAATAAATCAGAGCTGGAGCAGTGTTACATGAATGGGCTCCTGAGAGCTGGCTAAACAAGTGGCAAATGCCTTGTGCTTATTTGTGATATGATCTAACTCTGGAACTCAGATGTTCAAAGGTGCCAGACGTGTTCATGCCTTTTCCTCAGACTAGTAAATAACAGATATGTTTGTGAGTGTCCTTCAGATGTTCTGAATTCCAGGTTGTGTAATCTCCCTGAGTTTCAAATTTGAGAATTAGAGCACATATTGCAATTACTCCTCTGGGATAATTGTTGTTTTGTTGAACAAGAATTTTGTTGCTTTTGTTGCTCAGCCAATCCTGAAGTACTAATTCTTTAAATAACAAATAAAATAACTGAATTCATATTTTATTTAGCAAGTGTGGTACCTTGTATAACCCAAAAGAGTTTTGGTTGTACTCACATTCTGTGCTGTATTATTCAGCACCACTCTGGCTCTGAATTCAGACAGCTGCCCTGGCACCCAACTTTTACCTGGCAAACATCCTCCCTCAGAAAGCCAGTGGAGGCTGGACAGAGTACCTGCAGATTATTACATAATGTGTCTTCTAGATCCAGTTGTTTTTGATTACTTAAGAATTTAAGAAAATCCTAGTCTCCCATTAATTAGTAGATTTAAAAAATTGTTTATTTTTGAGGGTCTGACTGATTCAGCATTTAATAGCTCTATCCCAAAGCTGAGAGAGATGGAGCAAACATCTTTCTTTACAGATGCATTTAACTTATGTTCTTAATTACTATTTCTTCTACAAATAGTTATAGTGTAGGGTTTTTTGTTTGCATTTCGATGGTACTAAACAACCTTCAGTTAAAGCTTTTCCAAGTCCTTTCTAAATGTATTATTTTATTTTTTCATCTTTAATTCTCCCTCGAACTCTTTTTATTCTCTATAATTTATTGAGGCCTTCTCAAGACAAAAGCAACCAAATCAAACAAAAAAACAAAACAAACCCATTTTTCCTCCCTCAAAGACTGGTAGTTAATTATGTCAGTATGTTCACCTTTAGAAAATGAATCAGAATTTGAATTCTTCTCAAGATAAACTATAATCTAAGCAGATTTTTTTTCTCTTTACTATTCAAGACATCGGGAGTAAGGCATAGAGTAAAATCTCTATGCTGTGGTTACGTCTGGCAATGTAGTGTAAAGCATACAAGGAGTGTCTTGTCAGGTAGTTAGTGGGACAGTAATGAAAATATTAAGATACTTGCCTTTGGGAGAGAACTTGGAATAAACTCTTTTTTGAAGGAGCTTGACTAGGACATGGCTTCTGAAAGCCTGAGCTAGTAAACCCACCCCCACCATGTCTAGCTGTACTTCATATTCATGCTTCAATATCTTCTCCTTCCCATTAAAATAATTTCTTCAGACCAGACAGGGAGCATGTACTGAGGTATATTGCACTAACAGAGGTGGTTTGGGTTTTTTTTTTGTTTTACTTACTAACCAGTATTACTGGTTTGATATATTAAAAAACCTTCATGTAGGTTCTTAGACCTTTCCAGCACAGGGGTGATTTCAACCGAAAGCATATGATTATTTTACCTTTTTTTTTTTTCTAATGGTGGTAGGAATTTTTTTCAAAATCTTTGAAAGGCATTCTGTCTTTTTGGGAGTAGTCTTGACAATAATGTCTATCTAAACCAATCAGACCTGAAAGAAGCGTATTTGCATGCCCTATGGTGTATGGAAGTTTAATGAAAAAGCTATATAAAACTGTGCTGTAATTGACCAGGCCAAATTGCTCCATTGTTTTCAGTTAGGAAAAGTGACAATCTGTAAGCATCCTTTCAGATTTCAGTTTTGCCAGGTATATGATTATGAGAAGGTATGATGCTTCTGGGTGGAGAAAAATCAGTTTTCCACTGGAACTGTATTTAAATATAGTATTTAGATAGCAAATCATTCAGTCCTCTCAGAAACACCTTTGGAAGGAAGATTTCTACTACTAATAGAAACCAAGCTTTGCATACATACAAACTTAATGTGCTTTGTTCATGAAAAAGGAAGTCTGTCTGTATGAAAGCAGAGGTATAAAATTCCCCTCTCTTTGTATCTCCCTCCTTCTAGAATGTTTAATATTTACTCAGAAATTATATGGTATGAATTGGAAAAAACATAAATTTTTTGCATACAGAAAAGAACCAGTCTTCCACAATTTTCAGTTACTGAAAGATCTTCAAAATAGGCCTTTCTGAGGTTTGCAGAGGGAGGAGGAGTTATTTTATTTTACTCTTTCATCACCATTTCTGTGCAGTTGATAAATGATGGTCATTCTTTGCTACTTCCCATGAATTATTACTTCTGCCCACAAGAGTGGATATAACACAGAAAAAAGAAAAAATAATTTTCTTACCTGTAATTTTGCTTTCTCTCAGTATTGATTTAGTACGTAGCAAAGACTTTTTTTATACTAAAATGGTAATCTGTCTTATGTTTTGTCTGGAGTAGAATTCCTTGGAGTTTTTTTATTTGTCTGAGTGAAAAAAAGAGTGAGGATCACATGAGGTTAAACTTTCATGTATTTGCACCCTGTTGTGTTCCTTTCATTTGGTTCAAAGCTGCTATTTGTGAGTAAGTTTTGTGTCTTCTGCTGTGAAATTCTGCTTCTAGGGAAGATCCAATGGCCAATCCGAGTATTGAAACTCAAAAAACAATTTTTAAAAAGAGATAGGAGAATGGCACAACCCACCCTCTCATCTAGGTCATTATTATAATGCTGGAATATGCAAGCGGCAAAGCCATCAAAAAAGAAAACAAAAGATCAAAAAAAGAGAGAACCAATTTAGCTTTTCCAGTATGAATATGCTATGATGAAAATTATACATCTCAACATTAGACATCTGAAGGATTTAGCTAGTATTAATGCCAACTCATTGTGTGCCAAACATGATACTGTTTCAATTTCATTGTTTGATAGCAATCTTCATGGGGAGAAAAAAAAGTACAGTTCAGAGCAGTGAGATTGTAGACAGTAAAGTAAAAGAATGCAGTCAAATCATCTCATGTTTTCACTGAAAATCTTTCTGCCATTTTAATTGGATTTCATTTAATCAATTTTTTTTTCACATGGGCTGTGGATACTAACAAAGTTTTGAACCAGGTTGAATAACTGATGCCTGTACCAGCTGCTAAGGCTTCCTACTTAACCTGTATTGCTATTTGGTTTTGTTAATTTGAACCTATGAAAGCTTCTAATCTGCTACCTGTTTCAGGGATAGAGAGCATCTTGGGATGTGAAAGATTCTCCCTTTCATAATGGCTGGCAGGAAAAGCTCTAGCTAAAATTGCTTTAATTGCTTAAACTGATGAGTAGCTCCATCCATATCCATGTTAGATTTTGATTTTGAATAGCCTCTGAGGAAAAAATGTGAGGAAAAAAGTGCAGAAGTTTCACTGTTAAAAGACTTTTTGGTTTTTGGGCTTTTTTTCCTTGTCTTTCTATTCATTTTACCATGGGCAAACTTAAATTATTTATTTTAAAGGCTCTTGCTTCATCCCCCATTAGATGTTTCTGCTAAAGTTGTATTGACATAAATATTTGCATAAATCCCTGTTGAAAAGCATACTTAATTGAGGGAGTTGTTAGAGAAACAGCTGCCAGGTGACATCCTGTCACTGCAAGGCTGGAGAGGCTGGCATGCACCTAACATTTTTCCCTTTCTGCCTGTTGCGTATAGACAGCTGAGTTGGCCAGAAATTGCACTTCATGTAGTAGAGAATAAAAGATTGGTCCAGATATTCTAGACAGCCTGAGTGTTACTGACTCCTCATTAATTATTTAGCATGATTTTGCTCACTCACTGTGATCATTCTTCATCCAAAAAAATCAGGAAGCTGTACAAATCTTACTGATGCACAGAAGCACCATAACATCCCTTTGCATATGAGCAAACAATGGGGGAAAATAAAGTTAATACAGTAATTTTCCAGTGGTAGTGTAGCTTCTGTCTTATCAAAGTCTTATTACTAAGCATAGTCAGAAGCATTCTAATCACTGATACTTTGTTTCACCTTCAACTAAAAGAGTAAAAATAAAGATTTTTGGTTTTTGTTTTAAGGAACAGCATTTAATTTTCATTATTGCTTCATGTCTCCTTACTCTCAATTTCAAAAAGTACGTGAGGGGATACTAGAGGGGCTATAGGTTTTTCAGGGGTAAAGAAAGAGATGTTTTTTTCCCCCTCTCAATTGAAAAAGATTAAAAAGCATTATGTTTGGGTTTTGTGCATGTATTCCATGGCCAGGAGAACATTCTGTTTTCACTGATGTAATGGTGGGAGTTGTCAGGGATAGACATCAGCAGTTTCTTTTCTATACACTGGTTAAATCCAGGAATATGATGGTACAAGAAACACAGCACTTGTTTTATTAGGTTTCATATTTTATAATCTGTTTTTGCTGTATTCTGCAGGCAATGGCACCTTTGCCTAATACATGGAGCAAAGGGAAAGGATTTAGTATAGACCAAGATGATAATTGCCCAATAAAAGTTTCATTTGCAGCTGGGGCAGTGATTAATGCTTGACAGATGAAACAGAGGAAAAAAAAGAGAGAGAGTGTCCATCAATGCCTTTTAAAGCATAACAAGCCAATATGTTTGTTTTTCAGTTTTCGAACGCTCAGGATGATGGGAGGAGATACACAGCTGCTAGGTAGTAATGTATTTGTGGGTTATGTATGTCTTTGTCATGAATGACATTGTAAAAAAATATAAATTAAACCTTTGGATGTACTTTTGATGAAACAATGATAAAGGATGTATCATTCTGTCAAGAGTATTTATACTTGTCCATTCATTCAAGGTAGAGTAAAAGATCTGGTTCTTAAATGCATAGTTAAGTATCTAAATTCATGCCACGGTTTTGGTTTGCCTTCTTCAGCTTTTGCAAATCATGTTATGTGTCTGAATTTGACAATGTAAAGACAGTGTGAGAGATAGCTATAGGATATCTACTTTACAGGCAGTGTGCTTGAAAACTAGAAAATTATATTTCAAAAATGTACACCAGCTAAAACAGGGCTTCATCTGATAATATTTGATAATGGAATGTATATATCTCTAAATCAAAGCCTTCACAGTGGTCTTAGCTCACTAAATTAGGTGCTGGCATCTTGGTTATTTTAAAGCAAGGTAAGGACCAACGAAATGCTGAGCATTGCCATCTTTTGACACAGTAAGAGCAGTTGCTGACTAAATCGTCATTTAGTGATTTTAAAATTACATTTTAGCCACTCCAGACCTTTCTCAGAGCTGTCCCCTCTGTCTTCTAGGTGTCAGTGTTCCAACAGCTGTACTTCCACATGGGTGGTACGATGCAGAGTTTGGAAGGAACCTTGGCAGTAAAATGCCAGTCGTTATGTAGAGGAAAAATACCATGACATTAATTACTCTCAGTGAAGCAGGCTTTCTCCAAATGCAAGCTCAACAGAGTCTTGCTGTGCTTGAAATCCCTTAGGCCAATAAGAGACATGAGCCAAGGCTTTGATTCTTACCTTCCGTCTCTCACAATGAATGTAACGGCCCCGATGTGCATTGTTGGGCACCATACACTTCCCAGGGAGAGGTAGTTTAGGACTTTTTCAGTCTCCTATTTATTTATTTATTTATTTATTTGCCATATTATTTAGACTAGAATGGTACCAGTTGGAAGGGACCATCAATGATTACCTAGGCCAACTGCCTGACTGATTCAGGCCTGGACAAGTTAAAGTATATTATTAAGGGCATTATTCAAATGCCTCTTAAATGTTGACAGGCTTGGGGCATTGGCCACCTCTCTGAGAATTCTGTTCCAGTGTTTGACCACCCTTCAGTAAAGAAATGCTTCCTATATCTAGTTTCACTCCAAAAAAGAAATTAAAGCTTTATTCCAGTCATCTAAACCAAGCAATATTCTACTGGTGACTAGTTGTCATCAAAGTATTCTTTTTGTCTCAATTATGAGAAGTTATTTAACAACTGAAGCAACATGTCACCTTGTCATTTTCCTTAGAAATTGATCTAGATTGTGGCACTACGTAAAAAGGATAAGAATATATATAGATAAGAAAATAAAATATAATTAATTATATTAAAAAGTTTTAAATGGGTCAGAAAAATGTTGTAAGGGTTGAAAAGATTTCGTTTTTCAGAAATTTCATCTAGGAGCTCTGAAATAGTTGTGCTGGGAGGACTGTTTGGAGCAGCAGGCATTAGCAAGAGCTAATGAAAGGTAAAAGGAAAAGGAGCTGACAAGTAAAGGAAATTATTCTTCTTGTAGTGTCCCTTGATTTTCGTTAGAAGAACATAATTAGCAGTGAGGGTAGTAGAAATGATAGGAGTAGGC
The DNA here is from genome assembly GCF_000691975.1 of Corvus brachyrhynchos. Lineage (NCBI taxonomy): Eukaryota > Metazoa > Chordata > Aves > Passeriformes > Corvidae > Corvus > Corvus brachyrhynchos. The sequence continues at coordinate 336,576 of NW_008239547.1, forward strand.
AAGCTAGCTAATTACATGCAGGTAAGGATTTTTTGAGAGGCCTACTGATTAGAATACCTTCTTTAGTGACTATTGCCTTGGTGAAATCTGGGGAATATAAATTCAGAAACTGTTAGTGGTTAAGCAAAACTCCAAAAGAGAAGGTGTGGGTATGAATTTTGCTCTTGAAGACTTGGACACTTTTCCTTAATTTAGCAAATCATAGATCATAGGATCCTTTCTATTTTAGGTACAATCTATCAGTTTTCCTTAGTCTGAGTACTCCACTACAGACACAGACAAAATTTTTTCTTGTCTTATTTTCGTAGTGGTGGGTGTTTGGTGTTCTCCTTACCTGACCTGTGATATGACAGGGACAAAAGCAGAGGGTTCTGAGTTATCTGGGATGACCATAATAATCAGTTGCATATCTGTGCAAAAATCATAACCCTTTTATCTGCAATATGATACTTCTGTAGGTCCAGCTCATGGAGAGATTTATCTGGCTAAAATGATAGTCATTCAAAGTGCCAATCTGTTTTGCATTAACATCTTCTTGAATTCTCTGAAGTTAGCAGCAGTTTTGTCCAGGAAAAAAAGTCAGGATCAAACTGGAGAGCCACCTTCTGTCCTTGACTTTAGTTGTTGAGCATCTTTTTATATTAATGATGGTGATGTCAACTGGGGCCATTGTTTGCTGCGCTGTGAAAAATAGCAAGTACCCTACTCAAATTTAATTATGATTTTTTAATTTAATTTAATTATGAAGGCGGTAAGGAGATGATCAATACGCATGGGCGACTATATAACACAGTACAGTAGTACTTTCTGAAAGGTCAATGTTTTTTAAATTTTTGCCATGTTTTTAAGTTCTTCACAGCATAACTGTTTATAATCAGACCTAATCATCAAAAAAATCCTAGCTCAGAGAAAAAAAATTGATTGATCTCATTTAGAGGAGAGAGAATTTTTTCTGAAAATAGGGAAACTAATGAGAAGATAACTTTTTTTTTTCCTCTTTTGTGTAGGCATTAAGTAATTATTACCTTAGTAAAAAACTTTTTCAGCTAGAAAGGTTTTAGAAGTCACATTTCACATAAGAAATGGCAGTTGCTCTGGCATAGCTTGAAATGCCCTTTGGGTATTTTCTAGTTCAGGCGTAGTGCCTTAAGCTTACAGTCAAGCTTATGTTTCAAAAGGATTGATGGCTGGGGACTGTTGGGAAATTGCTTTCCCTCTTCTTTATCAGTATAAGGTACAGAATCACCTGATGTTTAGAATAATTTCCCTTTGGAAATCTAGATGAATAATGGGCAGGCAAGAAAAGCAAGGATTTTACATTGTGCATATATCAAGGCTTTTTGTGTCTTAATAAAATCATAAATATATTGGGTCATTTCCATAGCATGTGAACTTGAGACCTGACTGCTATTGAGATTACCACTGAGATTACAAAGAAAAGATTTTCTGAAACTTTAGGTATTGCTGCTATTAGAATAATACTGTGTTCTGAGAAGCTAGCCAGGCAGCAGTAGTAAAACGGCATTCTGTAGCTTTTCAGCCTTAGCCATAAAGTTCCTCACTTGTACCTGGGAGCCTGAACACTGTGCTACAAATCTAATTAGGTTTTTGGTTCATCATATTTTTAAGTAACGTATTGCCTTCTGGGAGGTCCAGGTATTATTTAAATCTTGACCCAGTTTCCACAAAGTTCTTTGAGGAAAACTTTCTACCCCCTTTTGTGGGATTCTCTTTGCACAGGTGCCAGCATCAGTGGGTATCCCGAGGCTTCCCCACTCTCACTGGTATCTGTCCCTGAGCTCTTGGTGGAGCAGGGCAAGCCTGTCTGCAGTTCATGTGTCTGCCTTTTAGAAAATGGATGTAAGCACACCTTTGAAAATGGTGTTGCCTTCTCCTCTGCTTTTAGATATTTTGGTAGAAAAGGCAAAAAGCAAAACTGAATGTAGCCTGCTTAGAAGCCTTTGCTATAGGGAGCACTGTTGTTTAGTGTAATGGAAGTGAGATTTGGTTGGTACATTTATGATTTGCCTTTAACTCAGAAAGCAGGCAGTTTATTATTATTTGGCTAATAAGGCAAATACATTCCTGTGCTAAGTTGGTGGATAAGAGTGTATTTAGACTGGATGGTAAGGGTATTTTGATAACGTGAGAGACTCGTGAGATTAGTCTGTTCTGACACCAATGATTTTGATTGATATTTCTGTAACTACTGTAGTATGATTTATGTGGCAGTAATGTAAAGGACATTCTACTTCTTTTTGACTATAGAGTCGCAAGTACACTGTGGGGAAGGCAAAGACTTTTAAAGTACGTGAAAATAATTATAAAGAAATTGCTTAGGAATGTCCTTCAACATGCTATCTGTTAGCTCGGTTTGCCAAGACAAAGAATTTCTGGATATGAAGAGGATAAATAATAACTGCTAGAAAATATTTTATGTTATAATTAGGGAAAAAATTTATCTATTTTATATTTGCTGGGAAAATAAAAAACACATTATTGGGTAAGCATGTTAGTGAGGCTGGTCAGAGATAGACTTGGCAAAAGTCATCTGCACCTTGGTTAAAGAAAAATTTGGCCATCAGCAGTTGATAAATAACTGAATTGCAGAAGATAATGTTCGTTCCAACTGGTAAATTACAAGCTTTGGTAGACCTGTGGTACAGCATTATAGAAAAAAGCATATACACTGAGAAAGGTATAAATGCATAGTTCATATGTTTCCAAGGTAACAGATAATTGTTACTGCTACATTTGGACTTACAGCTAGTTAAAAAATCAGGAATTGTAAACACAAGGTGAATTAATCAGTATTTCTGCCAAGTTCGGTTATTCAGTAGGCCAACAAATCTACAAAGGGGAAGATGAAACGAAAGATAGTATCTTTAGGGTTTTTATATATGCATTTTCCACTTCTGTATGTGGTATGGGAAGTGTTACAAAAGGCAGAATTTGTTGCTGTCACTGATTTCTTGATCAACTGCTGCCAGCATGTGACAGCTAAGAGTAAAAGTTGAAAGGATATATCTTGCCCACCGGTTTCTTCCCAGCAGTGAGGCAGAGTTCTTAGAACAAGATTAAAAGTACAAATATCTAGATGCTCTGGAAAAGAATAGAAATGTCAACTGTTGAATCAGATAGATTCTGAGTACCTTCATTTTTTAAAATTTCACTTTCACTGAACTCACATCACCAATAGTTACCAAAAAAAAAAAAAAAAAAAAAAAACAACCACACTGAAAAAACTGAATTCCTCTGATAAGACTTCAAACTATATATTCTGCCACATTTATGGGACTGTTGGGATGTTTAAAAGAAAGAATTCATGATCTTCTTTTGCAGAGGGTTTGAGAAAGGAGAGGTGCTATGTTGTTCTTGTTTTTGAAGAGTAATTTTGACTAGAATTTGATTCCTAGTTTATTCAGTTTAGGTGAAGTCCTGACAAGTTTGGAGAGATATGAAGAAGGGGGATAAATTCCTGGAAAATTTTTTTCTCAGAGCAACAGGTTGAACAAGTTGTGAGTGTGGAAGAGTCGGGAGAGCTGAACTGACTGCCCTGTTCCATGGAAAGCCATGCTGGTTCCCTCGGGCATTCTTGGTTGCACAGCGCAGCAGTAAGCAAAAGTACTTCTGAAATAATGGCAAGTTAATAAGTCTTGCTAACCTCTGCCTCCAGTGTGTTCCACTGAGAACAGTGGTTGGAACCACGTTCAGAGAGTGCCCTTCTTAGGTGAGTTATGACATCAGCACAAGTAATAACACTGCTTGCAGTTGCACACATGCCCAGCCAGGGAGCTTCTAGGTCTCTGTGACCTTTACTCTGCAGCACAGGGGTCACAGGCTCTCTGAGGGACTTACAGAAGTTTTAAGAGGAAGAACATGGACTAGAGTTAAAAACAAGAATGGGAAACTGCAGGGAACAAGTGTGAACCTTCTAAATAACAAAATGGTTGCAAGCCTTTCCTTTTCTCTGCACAAACTTGCTCACAAACACATGTATGCCTTGTGGGAATGTGGCTAACTCCATCACTTCAAAGTTATTACCTGTAAATTTTTACAGAAAGATACTTACTTTCTTTGTTCTATACTTTGTGAGGAAAAATCTGGGACTGTAGTACAAGACACCCCTAAATTGGCCCTTGCTATAGGAAGTAGACTGGAAGAATCCAGGCTTTCTAAAGCTAATAACTGAATTTTGAAGATAGAACATATTTAGAGCCACAGAAGTCTATCTTGAAAAAATCTGTTGTCATCCTGGACTATGTACTTCTTCCCTTGCATCCTCAGTGGATCCAGAAAGAAGATGAAAAAATGCAGCCACAGTATTGTGTGGGGAATGCTAGAAGGAAAACCCAGAAATAATTGTAGATGCACTGTGCAAGCAATGCTGCAGATGGGATCAAGGTGGTGAGAGTTCTCAAGAAAGTGCATTTTTTGATGCTCTTGGAAATAATGTGGAAAACGCACAAGAAACAGTGTCTGTTTTTTGGCAGCTGTGATTTGCAATTCAAAGTGCGTGAAGTGGAGACTTCTTGGCCAAACTAAATAGTGGAAAAGAAATGAAATTAACACAGTAAAAACAATCAATAAATTCAGTAACTGCAGAGAGACGCACACATAATTAGTGCATATCCACCATGTGAACTTGACTCTGCATGGACAGCTGAAGCTGACACAAGAGATTTTGGGGAGCACTCTGGTGTCAGGCAGCCTGTTAATTCTCTTAGATTAATTTTTTCACCTTCTGCACCTTCATTGACCATATCATTTGCTCCATCTGGCAAAGTCTGCACTGCTCATTGTAGAGACTCCGAGCATGCTTTTGTTCTGCTTTTTCCTTTGTACTTCACAGTTTAGTGGCTTACTGCCAAATGCTAAACCTAGAGGCATAAAAATATGGATATTAACATGGCATAGACTCTGAAAATGAAAATCCATGACTGCTATGTGGAATCTACATTAACATATTCAGAAGAATATGATAAATATTCTATGATTTTGTGAAATGATTGCTTTTTTCCATTTACCTTTCTGTGTGTACTTTGTTCTCATTGACACCAATAGAAATTATGCCTGTGCATCTGGGGAAGACTATGCCAGAACTTTACTGGCTAAATTATGCAACTGATTATCTTGTTGAAAACTTCTTGTTTTAAAGCTAACACTTATCACCCATCTTGAGTTGTAGACTAAGACACGTGTCCATGAATGAAATTTTAATGGTAAAAGAGTTTTACAGAAGTGTCATTTCTTGATCCCACTGTTAGATGCAATTCAGATTGCTTCTGGCCCTACAGTACCCAAGGAAACCTTTACCTGGCCACAAGTTGCACAGCATTTGATTCAGAAAGGCAAGAGGAGGATAAAGTTTGTGTGTATCTCAAAGGCAAGAAGCAGTTATGCTGCTGATGCTGTATCATGGTGTGCTGGGGACTCGGCTGGTTTGGGCAAGCTGCTGTGCTTTGTGTAATCCAGCAAACCTGGTCTCAGCAGCTCACTCTTGATAGTCCCAGTTGTTTTTGTGACTGATTGCTTATATTGCCAACCATATAAGGTACCTGCTTTGTAATCAGCACAAGAGAACTCTGGTTTGGAAGCCACAAGTCAACCATCTTTGCTGTGTGCTCTGTTAAAGCACTTGTTGAAACAGAAGTGAGTAATAGGATTGAAGCATTGCAATATGAATTCTTATTTCCAGTATTGCAAAATGCAAAAGGACGTAATTTTTATAGTCCCATGGCATTTCTTGTTTTTGTATCTCATTTCTTGTTATTGTGTATAAAATGGAAAAAAGGTTATTTTTAAAGATATTGTCACATTTTGCAATCAGATCATTTCAATGTAAGAAGGAGATAAAAATGTACTTTATTATTGCGTAATTCGCGACAATGTTTGGTAGAAATTGCTAAATCTGCCAGGGAGTGTTGTCCACCTACAGCTTAGCTAAGTCATGGGTATTTCTTGCGCAACACAGCACAAAATATGATCAAGGAAACACCTGACCTAAAACTAAGGCTTTACTTTCTTGCTTTGTGACTGTGTGTGACTATTCTGGAAGGCAGACGATAGTCCAGACTGCTTTAGATTGTTTTTAGCTTCTCATTTATAGAAGAGTCTTGCTCTGACTTTAGTCCTTGTGAGCATCTTAGTACCCATTGTTTTCATTAGGCTTTCTTATCTGAATAGCAATTATTTCTGTGAATAAGTATTTGTGGTAGTGAGCTCTTAATCACTTGTGCAATTCCAAAATGTTAATAATGCACAGCATGTTCTGCATTCAGGCACACTGACATTCACCATCAGCTTCACTATGAAGCTCCTCCACTGCAAGCGGGAGAGACAACGTCCTGGCTTCCGTGACTTCATTTACCCATTGCGTATTTCAGAGATGTCTAAAGTGATGTGTAATCATAACAAACATTTGTTGGAGCCCTCCCTATATTGAAAGGATTGCTTTGGAATGTTAATCAATGAAAAAAACAAAACTGGCCTTTGGATTTCTCCAGCATCATGTAGGAGTCATGTGTCTGCATCCTTTTTGTTTTCCGTCAATTCTCTGATTGCTTGGCTGGATGGAAGCTTTGAATGAGTGTAATCTGTGGACAATAACAAGTCCAGATGCAAATTGAAAGTTTCTGGTTTGCACTCATGTCTGGCCTGCTGTCTGCTCAGCTTCTTCTTTCAATATTGCTCACAGTGGAATTGCGTTGCTCACAGTTCACTGGTAAATATATGGGAAGATCAATGGTCTTACTTGTAGCTTTTATAATTGTATGACAACTCATTTAGGAGTAGGGGTAGTTCAGATCTCTCAAACAGATGTATTTGAACTATGAGGATACTACCAGTTAGTGATAAGTTTAAGGCTTTAGGAGGATATTTAATTAAAGAATCTAGTAACTCTGAACTTTCAAATTATAATTAAGAACATCCAGTATGTGATTGTTCACAGTATGAAATTTTATTGCTCCAGTTGTGATAAGTGCAGGGAAACCTGACCTATTAATAAAAGAAGATTACATTTCTGTCTACTCTGGAAGACAGCAGTGCTTGTTTCCTCCATTCTAACTCCAGGGCTCTCTGTGTTCTTACATTGTCAGCAACCTGACATGGCTCTGGTTTACTCCAAAAAGAAATTGCCAGAATTTAATAAACTTGCTTTGATATTAACCCCTCTGTATTTGTAGTAGCACTGATTTTTACATTTTTTTACGCGGAGTCAAATTCTCTGAAGGTGGTGAGAGACAAGGTAAGCAAAAATGCTGTTCTGTGGATATCCTCAAGTCCTTGCACAAGATGCCCCTCTTCATTGTAGCAAATACCAAAACTTGGTTCTATTGCAGTGAGGCAGTGAGGGAGAGATCAGCATGTCTTCAAAAGCAATGCTGTAAAGAGGTGAATTTCTTTTCTCTCCTTTGTTGTTTTTTTTAATAATTCTACTTATCTACTGATACACTAGACAATAAAGACCCAGTAAAGTGGAGATTTTTAACACTGTCAGTTTATGGGCTACTATCTTTTTCTAATGACTGCTGACTGATTGTGCAACTAGTCTTATTTTATTGGGGTTTTTTTTGTAATTACCTATTGAGAGCCACTTAGATGGAGTTCATAGAGCTTCAGACCCACAAACCACAAATTAAAAACTAAATTCAGTTAATCAGCTGAGCCAGAACTACCATAAAGTATCTACATAAAGCTGGGTTCTTAATACTTTTTCAGGAGAGGCAGAAAAAAAGCATGGTGCAAAATTCATAACATAATAGTAAATTTTATAATATTTTCTGTGGAATAATTTACACCTAAGAGTGTGTTTTTGTATCCAGTCTACCTCTAGTTGTGTAGTTATCTTAGCAGACTAATCAGCATTCTCATGTTCTCACAGAGTTGTCCTTTATCAGTTTATGAGGTGAGATGACATGCTTCTCAAATATTTTATTGCAGAAGTTTGAGGCTAAAGAACATTTGGTTTGTTGACCAGCTAATTTCTTGGGGTTTAGAAAAAGAGTTGTTTATATTTTCAGTCTGAACTGCCATTGTCTTACAGTATGGAGTAAACTCCTTTTGCTCCCAACACAAAGCGTGGCATGAGGAGTTCAGCTGTGCTTTTCATCTGGGACTGTCAAGTCAGCTGCTGCTGGATACAGCTGTATGTGTGCTTCTATGCTCATGTGACAAGCCACACTTAGCAAGCAATATATGTAACTTAAAGATTAAAATCTCACCTTAATGTCTGTCCAGTTCTATCTTTAAAATAAAAAGAGGGGTTAATAAATGCTATTAAAAAGTAATTGCTAAAAAATTGCTAAAGAAATAAACGTAGGTAAGGATGAGCACTTCTGTAACAGACTTAATGGTAAAATTCCTATGCTCTTTGTGTATGTAAGTGCAACTTGATTCATAGCAGGTATCACTGCTTGTTTACTGAGGAGCATATGCTTTTTTCTGCCTAAGGTGAGCAATCAGTTTATGGCAAAGCATTTAAAGTTTGGAGCAGGTTGCTTCTCTGTTTTATGCTGTTCATAGACTTCTCAGAGTGAGAGTACAGTTCAGGGACTGCCGTAGGGGAGCAGAAATGGATCGTATCACTTTAACTGAAATGTATAATGTGTGGTAAAATGTATACAAAATATCATTTAATACTGAGAAAGAAGTAGTTTCAAGGGATAAAATGGTGAATATCATTGCATCTTTCATACTAGTGAAAGAAAACCTAAGCAGTTTGTTATACCAGGGCTTGCTCTGGTCACACACAAAACCAGAGCAGCTAAATGACAGCAGTGTCCAAACAGCATGGCTGTGCTCTCTCATTTGCCCATCCCACAGGCAAGGAGGACCTGGAGATCTGCTGCACCACACAATAGGCAGTGGGAGGACAAAGCTCATCTCCCTGTGGCTGTTGCCCTTCTTCCCGTCATCCAAGCTGAGCCCTTTGACTCCTGCAACGGGCCTTTTATTACTGATATGGCAAAACTTAGTTTTGTCTTTGTTGAGAGGAAGCCTTGATACGTCCCTGAACCCACTGTGAGAACCAGTATCATGACAGCATGGCACCAAATTTGTGACTGGTATATAGGTCAGGTTGCTCAAACACCTCTTAAAATAATGTATGACTTTATGACATTTTACCTTTCCCTTGTTTCTACAAAACACATACTGAGCTTTAAGGTAGGGAATATCGGTGGCTTTGAACATGCCTAGGGGTCAGAACACCTCTAGAGATGTACTTAGTCATATGTGAAGGCAAACATGTATGACCTGGGTGAAAGGGAGACGTTTGTCCTCCTTATCCAAAGTTGTGGTAGTGCAGTTCTGTGGCTCTCTCACATTCTTTTCCTTCATTCTCTACCCAAAGCATAGGCTGTACAGGATTCTATCAAATGGGGACTTAAAATGCACACTATTACTAGAGATCCATCGGAGACAGACTTACATATGGTCTGTTAATTTTATATGCAAGACAGTCTCTCCAGTGAAAACAGGAATTGAGGGTTTCTTTCGGGGGTTTTTTTGGTGTTCTGGTTTACTTTTTTAATGTGCAGAGAGCAGTAATGGCATTCTGCATGTCCAGTGCATCAGACTGTGTTTTCGAGAAATTGTGATGTCTAGATTTTTGCCTGATTCTAAAATCTTGCAGCAATAGGTTCTGAATTACAGGCTAAAGTTAAAGTTAACAAAAGGGATATGGGGCAGGGCCATGAGACCAGGAGGAGGAGAGAGAGAAGGGTGGCGCTGGTGGCAGTGGCCTGAAAATTATCTTCAGTGGTCTTGTCAGGTCAGGCTCTGGGCCGTGGAAGTATCTGTTTCCTCAGCTTCTGTCTGTCACCTACCTCTGGAAACAGCATAAGAGGGGTCCTGCATGAAATAAAGTATGAGCTCTGTGCACTCCCTGAAGATGAGTTGTCCCTCATAAATAGTTTAACTGTGTATTCAGAAATAGAGCGTACTCAGGAATTAGGTGCGTTTGTATTGGCTTTTCCTACTTTTCAGGAGCCATTCTTTATGAAGGTTTATTGGCAATGCGCTTATTTTGGAAGAAAAAGAAGGAAAAGATGAGAGGAGGCTGAGGGGAGTGGGATTGTTGAATTCTAAGAAAAAGGGTTGAGGGAGGACCTCATAGCTGTCTGCAGCTAAAAATGAAAGGTGATAGGACAAGTAGCAATGGACACAGGTCGCAACAATTGAAATCTGGTTAGATTTTAGGGAAAAAAAGAATCACAAGATCGGTTATGGTTTGAGTGAGGGATTAGACCACAAGACCCTCAGAGGTAATTAGTCTCTGAATAACAGTTCTAGGGGTTTTTTTATATGTCATGTACTGATGGCCTGTTATATCTCCTGTGTTAAAAATCACACTGGCTCCTATTTTTTTGCTTATAAGACATAATTCTTTTTAGTGTCTTATCCTTTCTGCTGATTTTGGTGATTAGTATTTGTCTTTTTAAAATAAAAAAAAAAAAATAAAGTATGTTTTTTCCTGCTGTACCAATCCCATAATTGTGTCTTCTCACACTATAAACAAATCGTGATTAGGCACAGATAAATTCTTCTGTACTGCAAGTCCACCAACTTCAATGTTACATAATATTCATCTGCCAGGATTATTAGATTGCACACATGTGACTCACTGAGTTATCGTTGTTGATGGAGTTTGTCTGACAAATGTCCTGGCCACTATCCACATTCCTCCTGTTCTGAAAAACAGAGGACATGAGTCTGCAAGTATGCTGACCCAAGTGCTTTCATAACCTTTACATTTGTTTTCATCTCTTTATTTTGGAAAGATATCAGCAAACTGAAGTTTGTGGTTTTTGCTGACAGACTTATTTATGCTAAAATCCAAATATAAAATATTCAATACTTCTTTTTCTTGTTGTTGGTTTTTTTTTTCCCCAAAATTACTTGGAAGAAATATGACAATAATTTTGGAGGAAATAAGTAAAATTGAATTTGAGAGCTCAAATGGTTAAATTACTATTCTCAATACCAACATGAACTCAGCTGTGTTAAATCTTTGGCTCAAATGTGAACAAGGAAGAACAGAAAACATGGAAAGAGAAAAACAAATTTTTGGCAGGAACATGATTAGACAGTCACTGGGGTAGAAAAAAATGGGAGTTCACTGTCTCCAAAGTATGCCGTCATCTCACAAGTGTCACTAATTTCTTCACTGTGAAGTTGACTGCACAGAGGTTAGGACCGCTCTGGAAGATTCCCCATAGAATAATGAATAACCTATTTGAAAAAATTTCTCTGTGTGTGGGCTACAGAAAGGGTAAAAAGGTTCAGGTTCATGTGCTTTTTGTGACAGTTGCTTTGTTGGGAACTAAGTTCTCTCTTGGAGCCTGCACAGACATTTTTCCTGCTATGCAGAGAGCAGGGAGGGTTTTGATACCTCACAAACCCTGTTTGCTTTTGCTGGTCACAAGCTCCCTGTATTGTCTGAGTATGGAGGAAGGTCTTATACTGCCTGTGATCAAAAGTAAATGCTGAAAACAGGGAGAAGGCATACCATACAGTAAAATTTGTGGCATTGAATCAGGCCAGTGTTCGGATTTTCCTAGATTTTGACCCTTTTGGTGTTTAGTGTCAGCTGCTTCAAATGTGAAACCCATTATGATGCACCTTACAGACCTGTTTTTTCTAATTTTAAAATTTGATGACGTTGGTTTATTTGGATTTTTTTCCCTAAATCACATCTCATTCGTTAGTTTTTAAGTCTTTAGTGCCTATTTTAAGATTTTGCTTTAATGCCTGAAATACCTGCTCTCTGCTTGAAAAAAAAAATGGAGAATGAAAAAATAAAACCTACAGATCTAGTATATGTTTTGTTCTCTTGGAAATAAAAGTGGAAGCATACCTTGCTGATTAGTAGCTATTAGTAGCTATTCTGCAATAATAGTTTTTACAATATATACCTGCCTGTTTCTACCAAAAGAAATATGCTAAGGATACAACATAAGATCCTAAAAATAAGTTAATACACAAATGAAAATGTGAAAGCTAGTGCTTAAAGATCCCACTGGAACAGGTTGTTCTAAACTCTGTAGGATTTTTGGGGGTTTGTTTTTAAACTCTCATCTGTGAAGTCCTTTGTTGTAAGATTCCTGTGTTGATCTCTCCTTCTTTTACTAAAATGTATTCCCCTATTCACTTTGCTGCTATATATAGGTTAGACTTCATTACTGAGTCTTTGTGAGACCTGGATTTTTTTACGTCAGGAAATTATTGGAAAAACTGTAAAAATGTGATATAGTCATGACTGTCCCTTATAGTTTAGTTTACCTTATCATGTCTTTGTTTATGTCCTTCATCTGAGCTCCATATTTATATATTTTGCATTCTGATCTGAGAGATGCAGATAATCTGTCTCTTCCAATAAGGTTTTACAATTACCTATAGTCCTAATTAAAATAATTTTTCATGTTGGTACCCTTTTTAGGCTATACTAAAACTATCCTGGAGGCTAAGTTATTATTTATTTTAATGCTAAAGAAAGCTTTCCTATCTTTGCCCTTTATTTCCTGCCTCTTAACCATCATCACACTTTTTGGGAGGCAACTTCTGTGAGCAGCAAACGTGTTAACAGGACTTAAAAGGATTTATACAAGGGTGTAAGAACAAAATATTTTGAATTACTTTTTGGTAGGAAAGAAAAAGAGGTAGCTTTTTATAACAACAGTTAGACAGCTCTGACAGGGCATATGTCATTTTGAAATAGAGTTAAAGCTGACACTGCTATAGACGTAAAACAAACAAGGCATTTGGGGGTCTGGCATTATTTCAGCCCAGCCTATGCTCTTTCATGTCTAATTGCTTAATTACAGTTTACTGTACATTTTAATGACATAGACTCTGAATCACTCAAGCTAAAGCAATGTATGATGCTGTGGTGCTCTCTGCATTTTTCCAGCCTAAGTGGAATTCATTAATGTGTCTAGTCAAGCAAATAAAATGATCTTTTGTGCCATTTGCTCTTGTTCCTTCCTGGTTTTCTCAACTCACTACCATCTTTGTGGGGGCTACCAGCTTTGCAAGGGAAGGGATAACAAATGAATTATAAGTTACTTTTTTTTTGTGGTATTGAAAATGGCAATAATATTGATTCACAATACAGATTAATTCAGCATTTAGCAGAAAACAGCAGATTTCTGTCTTTCAAATACAGATCCCTGATTTGTTGGCTGTTGATTTATCTTGGTCACTGAGGCATGTTATAGTCTTAACACACTATTGAACTTCCAGATAGTCCTTCAGGGCAGTGTTAAAACCTTGTTGATGTTCAACAAATTGTTCCACCATTAATTAAACTGTAAATCAGAAAGTCAGTTCCTACCATCTTTCACTTTATTTCCTTTTCCTTTTTTTTCTTTTTCCTATTCATTTTTTCCTCTTTCTCCCTTTTCCCCCTCTTTCTTTTTCATGAAACGGAACACAAAAGCTACACAGCCATTTTGAAATTTGCATGCTTTTGTTTGTAGTGAGCCCATGGTTTCAATACGGATTATTTATTACTACAACCAAGCAGCTACATGAGTGGTAGGGAAGTATTTTTGTAGCCTGCTAATGAACTCGCCAGTTTTTGGTATACTGTGATAAATCATGATGGCTGCATGGCATATTACAAATAAGAGTTACAATCAGATTTTTTCTGGGTTCTTGCAATTTTTTAAGTGCTTTGTTTGAGGCCATCATAGAGTTCAAATTAAAGCTTGGCTGTAGTCAGAGTGATAAATATTTTATTGGCATTGATTAAAAGTGTCAGCAGCTGTTTTGGATGATACACTTCAGAGAGAAACAGTAGCTGATTCTTTCTTCCTCGTCAGTCCATCAGGTGTACCCTAATCAAGGGCAAAAGGGAGCATAAAAAACAGCAACCTCATTGAAATCAGGCATGGAGAGTTAAAGTGTTTCAAACAAATTAGTAGTAAAACTGTATTTGATTTCTATGGGACCCATCTGGGACCTCTAAAAAATGCAAAATTCCTTTCCTGAGTTTTCTTCAGAGATGATGAATGGTTTGTTGCAGTAGAGCCAGTTCCAGAGAAGATCATGTTCCTTGCTCTTCCCTGGGAATTCACTAAGACTTGTATGCAACATTAGATTGTGCTGTCTGCATTGGCTACTTATTCCTCCAAAACAGCAGCTGGAGGACTGGGACTCTACTCAAATCCCAGAGTAAAGCAGAGGGTCAGAGCCTGAAGAACAGAGCAGGGGGGCAAGGCTGGTGTCTGAACCTCGGTCTGGTCATAGGAGCAGTGTGCCACCACAATACTTCTAGTAATGAGTAATGGTTAGATTAGTTCTTGCACTTGTGTACATCTTTTCTGTACTCCACAGACTCTTATCCCATTGCTATCAGGCCATGGGAAACAGAATATGGGTTGGCATAGTGTTTATCCCCTCATCCTTTTCCAAGGGGTGGTGAGGGAGTGTACCCATGGGACTGCAGCACACTTGTTTTCACAGGGGTGTTTTGCCATGGAGATTTCATGCTGATAGTGTCATGCCTCGCTACACAGATTATACAACTCTGTGAGGAAAAGGGGAAAAGCAACAGAAAAGTGGCCTGTGCACGGAGCAGTTAGCCAGGAGGTGGTGGTAATTGTCATAGTCATTCATGCTGCTTCGGACCAGGTTCTCAGAGAGTTTCTCACCTGGAGACATCTACTCTTACAGTAGCTTTATCTTTGCTGTGCCAGTGTGTGACCTACAGTCTTGTAATACTGAGCCTGCTTATTTTATTTCCTTAGGAGCAGGACATGGGTTATGAAAAGGAGATACAGGAAATAGAGGCTTAAGTTGGTGTCACAGGTGCAAATGATAATCTTTGCCTGTTGCCAACCTTAAATTGTTGATAGAAATCAGTTGCTGTTAGAAAGACCAATTTTTAAAAAGATATTTTCTGCCTTACCTAGACATATTTTTATTTTTGCAGCTTCATCACCACAAGAATCATTTTTCAGTGCTATCCCTATTTTTCTCCCAGGCCAGTTGTCGAGTGCCAAAATGAACAATTTTTTCACTTTGAAAAGTATACAAACTTTTGGAACTGGAGTGAAAAATGAGTGCCCCTGATCCGTGATATCTCCTTGCATCCCCCCTGTTACTGGCTGTGCCAGAAGAGCCCAGGCTTGTGCTTTCCTTTACCTGTGATGTGCTCCCAGCTCCGGCCTAGAGGTGTGCCTACCCACTCCACTCCATTTCTTCTAAGCAGAGATAACTCTTATATAACATAAGTCAGGGCTTTTCTTTCCATTTAAAATTTCAGACACTCACATGAGTAAAAATGAAAAAGGATAATCATTCTCAATTTCCATTTTTAGGTACAGTGGTCCTGCACCTTGTAGCTCAGTGAAACAGATTAGGATTTCCAGCATACAGTACAAATAAAATTTAAAAGCCTAAGTCCCATTAGTGCAATTGGTGTAGCTGGTTTTCTCCACACTGAAAATACATCTGTTGCATTCATCTCAGATCCACATAATTGATGCTTACAATTGAATTTTTCTCATTGATCAAACTCTAGTCCTGCCTACCACAGTGCAATGCTGGCTGTTACCAGATATCAACAAGAGCATGATTCCTTCAAAATGAAGGTTCACTTCCAGGAACTCCAAGCCTGTGCTTAGGTATATTGAAGCAATTTTACTGGCAGCTGTAAAATGCTCTGGTTTTAAATCCTGGCATGAAATTCTCGGCTGTTAAAATCATTCAGTAAATGAATGTGAAGTCTTTATATGTTCTCTGTGTAGCTTTGAATTTACATGTGTTCAGTTTTTTTTCAATCGTGAAAGACATCTCTTAGCAGCTAAGAGGAAGTAATGATATTGCCAGTTTCTATTTCTTAATGCCAGTGTGTCCAGAGTTCCCCTTGGCTTTGTCTGTGTCTCTTGTCAGGATTGTTCTGTGTAGTTGTTTTGAAGATGCTGATCTGGTTTATTATCTGCCCTAAGGGACTGGTCCTTACCTTCTTCACTATGGTTTTGGTGTGACTGACAAATGCAGTCATATCTTGCTAGTCACATTGATATAGGCTTTCAAGGAGGTTGGCAGGGAGGATTGATTTAGCACAGTGTCTGTGGAAGTTTTTTTTTCAACAAGTATGGATTTTTGCAGGAGTCCAGGTGTTTCTGTAGCTCAAGATTAGGGATGAATTCCTATTTATCCTTATCCTTACACTATTCTATCTACAGGAGGATTATGTGCTCTTTCAAGGGTGGGCACACATTAAAAGAAAGTACTTGATGTTGATTAGACCTTCTGCAATGGAAACCAAAATAATCATCATGGCTCTGCTGCCAAAGCCCAGCTAACTTTCCGAGCCATTATGGTAGTAGTGTACTGGAACCACTTTCTTAGGGAAAGCTTGTTTTGGCCAAAGAGAGCGTGCATGGCAGCAAGTAAAATTGCAGCCTGTGTCATTTAATTCTCCTGTATGACTTTGTTTTGTATTTCACTATGTCTTTATTGACTTAGCTGGATAGCAATTATGTCATGTGCCAGAATGGTATTGTGTACATAAGAATCACTCTCAAATACAATTCAAAGGCCATAGACTTGTTCTGAAGGTCTGAGCATGTTACTGAACACATTAATGCAATCAAATTGCAAAATGCATTAACAAATCTATAGTTTCTTTTAACTTTAAGGCCTCCAGGACTGTGAAAATCTGTAACAGTGAAATAGTTGTGACAGCATTCCTGTCCACATGTTAGCAAAGTCTCAGTAATAGCATAACATGAAAGAAGTGGTGGTTACACTAATGTACCATAACTATGAAAAAGAGAAAGTGAAAACTAAAAATAATTGAGAGGCCAGAGAGAGAAAATACATTAGGCAGAGCAGAATAAATGTTCCACTAAGATCAGTTTGCCAGGATGGAAAAAGCTCTAAACCTAAATCCACATAATTCTCTCAGATCCCATCTATAAATTCACATTAGTCATGAATACCTAATACACTGATTTAAAAAGTACATATCTAAGCTAAGTAGGCTAAACCAGAAAAAAAATAATGGAAAGATCTTCTATTGGTATTTGTGATGACATAGTTTTTGCACCAAGCAACCAAACCAAAATGAAACAGGAAAAGTGAAAACTGCAGAAATTACGTCTTGTGTACTACCTCTTAATTGCTAGCAGGAATTTTTTCACATGATTCTTTAGAGAACAGATGGTGTCCCTGTTATTTGTGAATTGGTTGCAGTTATTGCAGAAATTAATATAACTCTTCAAGTTATTACCTTTTAAGTTGCGCTCTTCCATTGCATCAGAATCGTCCATCGTTACGTCCACAGCCAGCCATTTTCCAATTTTATTTATTTTTAACTGGATTTTTTTTGTTTTCTTTAGTTTTGGTTTGGTTTTTTATGTTTTTTTTTTTTTTTTTTTGGGGGGGGGGGGGGCCAGTGTCTAAAGTAGGAAATGCCTGTTCAAAGAATCAATGTCCTGCCAAGAGTATGAAAGTGAGCTTCAGTTTAATCTTCATTCTTCTGGATTTTTTTCCCAGCAATGGCCAGAAATTCCACTTCATACTTATACTGAAAACAAAAAGGGAATTTTTGTGGAAGTATTTTTAAAAGAAATTATTACATGGCCAGAGTGACAGACTACGTTATATTATTTTAAATGAGGGAAAATGTTCTAATACATACTGGTACATAAGGGAAATTATAACGGGACTTCCTGGAAATTCAGAAAGTATTTCTACCCACATAGCCTTATTTCTTTTTTTTTTTCCATTCGTAGACTTTTTTTTTCCTCAACTTCTTCACTGAATACATAGAAGAAAAATATGACATTATGATAGGTTTCAATCTGAAATACATAAACTTCAAAAAAAATCAGTGCCTCCCAGTATCACTAAAAACACAAAAAGAACCTGTTTAGAAAAGGAGATGTTTTTAAAAGCAATCACACTAGATTGGTTTAAGAGCTTTGCTGGTGGCCAATGGAATATAATTTCTAGTGTGGTAGGGGACTTGAGGACCAAACACCATCTGCAGATGCATGAACCAGCTGAAAGGAACTAGAAATAATGTGCATCATTAGAAGCCATCGCACTCTCCCTTTGGAAATAATACTGATAAGCTTGAAAAGATTGACAAGGGTGTTTCTTGCAGTGAGAAACTTGATCTGCTTACCTTATTAATGAGAGAGCAAAGGGTGGCATTTCCTGTTCCAGAGAAATCCTGGTGAAAATATTTATTCTAGAAGAGAGCCACCCAATTTAGCAGAAAGACATAAAGGGTCCTAAAGACCGAAGGTTTCAATCTAATATATTAAGACTTGAAATGAGACATGATTTTAAAATCACTAGAATAGAAGGGAAAAAGAGAAGAGCTTGCACAGGTATTTGGCAGATTCTCGTTCACGCAAATTATCTAGAGTTGTTTGCCTGTCTTTCTGAATGCTGTGATGTAGCTAACTGGAGGCTATGGGCTTGATCTGGAGATGGAGATGTGTGTCTGCACAATGAGCTAATCCTGGTCCTCTGCCAGATTCTCCCAGCATCCAGAACAGCTTTTTAACTTGAGTGACCACTTCTGGATCTATTTAAGTGTAAATCTGAGCAGGTTATATTCAGCCAACAAAAGCAGATAGAGAGCACCTGAATGGTGGAGTGATACCTGAGGGGTGATATATGGAGACCCCCACCTCAAGTTGCTGCCTTCCATAACAAGTGCCCCCAGGCCCAGGCTGCCTGTGGGGCGCACTGAGGGCATTGGCTCCATGTGGAAACCACAGGTGCATGGTCCCGTTTCATGCGGTGCACCTGCAGGGCTGTGCAGTCTCCTGTCCCACGGCTGGGGGGGGGGGGGCGGGCCCTGCCATTGCAGGTGAGGGCTGGCTGAGCCTCCCCTCCCATCCTGCTGCCAGTCTGGCTCTCCCAGACTGCTGAATGGGGCAGGAGCTCCCAGCTCACACAGCACCTGAGCAGGTATTTGCTTGTGCAACCCCCTCCTTTCTTTTTTTGTTCTTTTGCCTATCCACACCAAAGCTGCACTTTTCTCTGAGAAGGTGATTTCTGGCACTTTTTATTCTCTTTAGCATCTAGCATCTTCAAATACTGTAAAGGGATACATATACTAATTGTTAGAGATTATCAGTGAATGAATGAATGAAAGAGTGCTGTTATCATTTTAATTGCATTTTGTTCAAGGCAGCATCAAATGCTGTTTTGTTCTTCATTCACTCATAAAGAGGTATTTTGCTGTTGTCTGTGTGCAGGGCATTGGACTGTAAGCATTGCTGTAGAAACCTGCATGAAACATGGAAGGAGGGATGGCTGGCTGTGGAGAGAGGAAAACTTTCCAATGTGTGCATTTGGCTTGAAAGCACACTGTAAATGCAACTTTTAAGGTGAATCCCTGCCTTAATAAGGAGCTGGGTCAGGGTGTTTTTCTTCAGTAGAGTTTTTTCTTGTACTTTCTAGCACTTGCTGCAGGAAACATTCCCCCTCCTGGAATCATGAGAAGTGGCATCAAAATTACTCTGATCTATAACTCTTTGAAGTAATGGCAGGTAGTTTTGAGTTATTTAGTTGTTTCCTATGTCAATAAAAGGAGTGGTAGGATAACTGTATCTAGATATTACGAAGTACTGAAAATGCCAAGAAGTTCTGAGAATGAATGAGATGTGACATTAACCCGAACCTGTTTGATCTTACATTTGACTCAAGTACATGGCAACTGCCAACTGCAGTGGTCCTGGATGGTTGCCATCATAAACCAAAGTACAGTAACTGTTGTTTTAATGTGTAAATCACAACCAGCATATTCACTGGCTGTCACAGCAACATGCAGCCAAACCGGCCTTAAAATTATCATCTTCATACATGGCCTGGGAGGATGTCTGTAAAGCAGTTTTATGCTGTCCATCCTCTTCCCATGCAGTAAACTGGGAGGGAATGCCATTCTCTGAGGCTGCTAATTCCACACCAGCCATGAATGCAGAAATGTTCTTGGGTTAAAGTGTAGTGTCAAGGTGAAATTTTTTATTCTGGAGTCAGAGTGGAAGCAATAGGGGAGGAGAGTCTCAAATAAATCAGTAATTGAATTCATAAAAGTATAATAAGAGGAAAGAAGGATGCATCTTGGTTCTGATTGATTTTTACCACATCCCTTTCAGTCACAGAAAACTGTAATGTTCCAGTTTGTTCTGCAGATATTGTCAAGATCATTAATTTACCCCTTTTAACTTATTACAAGGCTATCATGCAGTGGATTTTTAATTAAAAAATAAAAGGCAAGACTCAGCCATTGTTATTTGGACCACAGTTTACATTTCAATTTTTTTTATGGATTCCTTGTTGAGCCCTTAGTTGCATGTCACTTACACCCTCTGCATCTACCCTTTGGTGTGGTTTGAAGTGAGAGAGTAGATCTGTCTCATTCAAATTCAGTAGACTTTTCTATCTAAATATTCCCACACACCTTTTTTTTGCAATCCAGTTACACAGGAGCAGAGAAACAATGATTGCAACAACAGAGGGAGCATTCATGAAAAAATGAACCTAGGCACTGATTGCCAGAGATAGAGCCCACAACAAGCCACTTTAAGTTATACGGTTCTCACTGATCTAACTCCCAAAGGAGGAAAGAGCTCACAATTAAACTGCATGAAAATTGAAGGTTCTGTGTCGTATGTGGTCTCAGAGTTATGTAGCAACATTTACCTCCCTGCTGAGTTTTCACTTCCAAGCAGTTTAGCTGTACGTGTGTGTCTAGTTTATTGCTTATTTTATTTTTTTCTTGCCTGTTTTGCTTTCCCCAAGCTTATTCCCCAGGATGTTATTTCTGGTAGCGGGATGCAGGGTTTGGATGAATGACTCCACAGGGGTTCTTCTGCTCTGTATTCTGCAGGGGTTCTCCTTGAAACCCCTTAAAGCCTGCTGGCAGCAAGCAGACACAGCTGACATGTGACCTCACAACAGCTTCCCTCCAGCGCTGCACAACACCCTCTGGAATATTGTTACTAATTCTTATTTGTTAAACCCTGACATTGTGCCAGACAGAAATACCAAGCCAGTTCTGGATTCAGAGAGCCGTAGTCCAGAGAGACATAGAAGGGTAAATGCCTGGGGAGACTGAAGAGGCAAAAGAAATTCATATGTAGGTGTGATGTGTATGTTTACTGTATAAAACACTGTCAGAGTCCCCTGACCACAAAATCTAACTCCCAAACAGATTTATAGCAGATGACTTGCAGGAGGTTTAGCAGCAGTGCATTTGTACCTGAATAAAGATGTTAATAATCCAGAGGAAAGATGCTGGATGAGAAGGAGCTTAACAGTGATAAGACCACACTGATGAGCTGGCAAGTGCTCTCCTAATAAGTTCAAATCAACTGACTACAACAGCACCGTTTTCATCTTGTTTAAATGGTGGTCACCTTCCCGTGTCTGCTGGGGCTGCTTTCTTTTACACGACACCAAAAGCTGATGTCTTGGGATTTTACAAATCCTTCATTTTGAATTTTAATAAGCCATTATTACCTTATTTCCTTTCAGAAATTACTGTAAACTCTGTTTATAAGTCTGCAACATATATTTATTACTTTCCATGCAAACTATTGACGTATGGGTACCTATAGGTACCTATGTAATGAGCACTTTTAATCCTTTATAAAAATAGAAGAGTTTGCCACATTTTCTTGTAAATAATTTATCCTGTCCACTTGTCTACTAGCTCTACATCTGCTCTGTTTATATGCTTCCTACTCCCATTATCAGGGAGTTTCTCACTGCCTTGCAGAAATGTGCTAAGTAGCTTGACAAATGTTTGTCATATGCAGTTCATTCTTTTTCTCCCTTCTCCAGGTGGGAGATTGTTTATCCAACAGTGTTATACTTTTAAGAGGTTTTTGTAAATTATGTGTGCACCACATATATGCTATAAAATACTGTGTTAACAAAATCAGCGAGTGTCTACAGCACTTAGAAGAAAACAAGACAATGAGGTTTTTAGCTCCCACAGAATATTGTTCTGGTCTGAAAATTTTCTTCTGCACAGCTGAGCTTTATTCAGTTGTGATAAACTCTGTCTGTAGCTGTAGCAGCCTTGTTATAGAAGGAGATCATTAGATTTCTTGGCTGAAAGAAATAGCACATGGAAGCTGAGATGGCATTTTTAAGTTTGTCACTATAGAAGCAAAGATCACTATCACTCTTGGCCTAGAGTTCCTTGCCAGTTGATTGCTTCAATTGCTCCATCGTAGGCCAGCTGGCAAGGAACAAAAGTTGGGTCATCATTTGGGAAGAAAAGAAGACATCAATACATTTGTGACTTTTTCATCTATCCCTAATCATGGCAAATACCTAAACATGATTCATTCATTGTTCATGTTACTTCAAAGCTCCATATGTGCTTAGGGGATTATTATTTGTGTATCACTTCTAATTTCCTAATATTGAGAATATTTGTTTGACGTATATAAGATTTGTAGTTTTATGTCCCATTCTTCATGGAACATAAAAAACTTTTATAGGAAAGCTGCAAAATTCCAATTCTATAGTATCAAAATTTCTGTCATTTTTCTCATGCTCTTGGTAAAATATAGTGTAATATTTTTTTCCTGTGCTACAAGACGATTTTAATCATTATAGCATTTTTTTCCCACGTTCATTATGAATGCATTCAAGCCCCTGTGAAGTAAAAGAAAGAAAAAAAGTCAGTTTACATTTAAGAAGCAGAAGAGAATTTACATTAACTCATTTCTACATTGGAATTTTTTCAGTAATTTTTACATTTGTTTCAGATTTTACCTTTTAATCTGTAGGGCAGGGACCACAGTAAGTCTGTTACGCCTGATGCCGGTAGTTCATGCAGAATGAATAGACTGTGATGGATTGCTTCATTTCAACAATTGAAGTAAACAGATGGAAATTTTTACCTTGAGACCTAATAAGAGATGATGAATGAGAACTTCTGTGGAAATGGAAGTAAGGTGTGCTTTCCTAGGGCATAGTAAAGTGCTGAACGATCCCTGGGAATATGATGAAAAGCAGGCAAGCTGCTCCTTGGAAATACATGTTTTTCCAAAGAGAGAAGATGAAGCACTCAGTGAAGTATAACTTCATAGATCATAGAATATCCTTAGTTGGAAGGGACGCACAAGGATCATCGAGTCCATTGGTCTACAAAGTAATGACAATGGGGCTAAAATAAATCTCTCTGTATAAAAAAAAAAAGGAAAAAGAGAAAGAGTTTTTCTCTTTTGCTCTCTTTGTAAGACTGAAAAGAGAGCAGCTCTTTCAAATTTCAAACTTAATTTAGATAGAATAGAAAAGGTGGTGGCATTGTTAGGCTTACAGACTTTTTCCCTTTTGTGAGGAAATTATTATCTAAAATGCAGTTTTAGGCATTGAATTTCTGCTAGTTCCAAGCTGGGACACCATGACATTTTAATTTTAGGGTCTGATAACCAATATCTTGCAGTTCTCATATCCATTGAATTATTTGATAAATTTGGGGTCTGGCCCAGGTTTGGCAAATTGTTCCCAATTATAATCTCACCACCACAAAACATGAACGCCAGCATGGTCAGGCTTGCTCCTTGCTAAGGGCACCTGACCATCCTTCTTTGCTTATCGGAGCTGAGTCTTGTATCCCTGTGCTGGAAGCCTGTTAATAGAGGTTACAGGAATTTGCATACATTCAATACTCCCACTACAGATGCTATTAAATTAAATTAAATAAACACTTGTTAATGAGAGCTAGAAGTAAAACACAGAGAAATGCAGCAAATTGCTTGGAGTGATATAAAAAGCTTAGTGCATCCCTACAATGTCCCAGTATAGATGGAATTTACTCAGTTAAATCAATAGCCGGCAGTCTATGTTTACAAAAATGGTAATCTCCATTTAATGAATCAAATTGTCTTTGTTTTACTCAGCAACAGTCAGACACACTGTGCACAATGAAATTACTGCTTTAGAGTTGTCTCTGTCTTTTTTCCTTCCTTCTACTCCTACCACCTTTCCTTATTTTCCTGTAAATTCAATGAAAGGAATTCTGACTCCTTGCAGCATATACTCAGTAAGAACAGTGAGGCTCTCATTCCCTCTTGGAAGGCACTGCAAACTGAAAAACAGAACTTTCACTTCTCCCCTTGGTATGTTTGACTGCCTGTGCTTTGCCCCAAAACACAGTAAAAAACACTGCTGATAGATAGACTGCATTCATTTGCACATATAACATTTGTAACAGATGTATTCAGCATGAAGCTCCCTCAATTAATGTATCTGAAATCACCAGCTTTACTTCAGCATTCAGAAATGTGTATTCATTAAAAAATGTAATAACTTGATGATATAGCTCTAACTGCATGAGTGGTTTAGACATGTACACATGCCTGCCTCCTGAAAGTCAAACCTTGGACATTTTCAGGTGTTCATAGTGACCTGTCCTCCATCATTTTTCTGTGTTGTTGAATCCAAGGGTGCTGGATTTTTCTAAATCAGCACAGTAGTACGTCAGTGTTTATAAAACCTATTTTAAGCCTGTAGAGTAAATGAAAATGGGATGTGTCTGAACTGTTTTGCTGAATAAAAAGAGGTAGATGGGAGAGATGGGCAGGAAGAAGGCTTGCTATTTAGCATCATCTGTACTCCATCTCAGGATGCACAGTTGACTGTCTTGGTACCGTGATTGATCTCTAGCAAGGTAGTTTTTGTACAGGTTTAACCAAAGTCAAAAATCAAGAGTTTGGGATGATGGATCAGGAGCACAGGTAGTGATTTCCTTGATCTTTCCAGTAACAAGGAATAATAAAGTTATGGAGAAGGTTGTTCTGGGAGGTATTGGAAAACACCTGAAAGACAACACAGTCACTGGTCACAGCCAGCACAGCTTCATGGGAAGAAAGTCCTGCTTATGAAACCTGATTTCCTTTTATGACAAGGTAACCCAACTGGTTGATCAAGGGAAGCCACTTGATGTGATGTTTTTGGATTTCAGTAAAGCTTTCCATGCTGTCTCTCACAGTGTCCTTCTGCACAAGATGTCCAGCTCACATGTGGATAAACACATCATGTGGGGGGCGAGCAACTGGCTCATGGGTTGGGCACAAAGGGTTACAGTGAATGGGGTGACGTCAGACTGGAGGCCTGTCACTAGTGGGGTTCCACAGGGCTCCAGCCTCGGCCCTCTGCTCTTCAACAGCTTCATTGATGACTGGGACCCAGGACTGGAAGGGACACTAAGCAAGTTCACAGATGATACAAAATTGGCAGGAGCTGTTGACTCCCTTGAAGGCAGGGAGGCCCTGCAGAGAGACCTCAACAAATCAGAGGGCTGGGAAATCACCAAACATATGAAGTTCACAAGGGAAATTGCTGGATTCTACACCTGGAATGGGACAGCCCTGGATGTACAGGCAGACTGGGGAATGAGAGGAGGGCCAAGCGTGTCCTGGGGGGCATCAGGCACAGCATCACCAGCCGGGCAAGGGAGGGATTGTCCTGCTCTGCTCTGCACTGGGGTGGCCTCACCTCAAGTGCTGGGGGCAATTCTGGGTGCCACAATATAAAAAAGATATTAAACTGTTAGAGAGTGTCCAAAGGAGGGTCATGAGGATGGTGAGGGGAAGCCATATGAGGAGCAGCTGAGGTCGTGTGGTCTGTTCAGACTGGAGGAGAAGAGATTGAGGGGACACCTTATTGCAGTCTACAACTTCCTCATGAGGGGAGGAGGAGGGGCACAGATCTGTAGTGACCAGTGGCAGGACCTGAGGGAATGGCCTAAAATTGTGTCAGGGGAGGTTTTGGTTGGATATTAGGAAAAGGTTTTTCACCCAGAGGATGGTTGAGCACTGGAACAGCTCCCCAGGGAAGCGGTCACAGCACCAAGACTGACAATTCCAGAAACATTTGGACAATGCTGTCAGGCACATGGTGTGGTTGATTCTTGGGGCTGTCCTGTGCAGGACTAAGAGCTGGCCTCTATGATCCTTGTGGTTCACTTCCAACTCAGCATATTCTGTGAAAGTAATACTGGATCTTGTGCTAAGTGAGTTTACAGAACCTTGATTTATGTGACATGCAGGTTAAGAGGGTTGATAGTAATAACATAATCTCATTTTCTGAACATCTCTGCACATCTTCAAAGAATGTTTTAATCCTGTATTTACTTGTATGCTGGCTATAGACATATGTCACATTTTTACTAAATAAACAAAGGAGAACTTGATTTCAGATGTTAAAGTGTTTTCATAAATAATAACGAAAAAAAAGCAAAAGGTGGAGTTAATCTTCCTGAGCAGAGCCAATTTGTTATTCCACTAGTTTCCACTTTTATAGTCAAGTAAGCTGCACTCCTACTGAATAAATACCTTGTGAAAAGAAGGAGACACCCTCATCTACCTGATTTAAAAATGTATGCAACTCCAGGAGGGCGGATGATCCATTGAGTGAAATGCTCTTAGACAAGGGCTTAACTTAACTCTGTGATTCTCTCTGTTCCTTTTTCACTGTCTGATGTTTGCCAGATTAGTTTAGACAAAATCAGCAAGTCTATATAATTTGGGTGCATAAATTTATTGCTAGGTATGAGTCTGACTTACTTTTTGGAAATCATTTTATGAATTGTAGCTGGCTATGGAGCTGGGTTAGCCTGAGTCTAGTTGGTTAATTACCTGGGATGTCCTTATGGAGACAGAAGGGTAACCAGTGGAGAGGGGTAAGTTCCACCAGGTTTGAGTCAGCCCAGTCTAAAGAAGGTGTGTGAAATGCTGGAAGAAATGAACTTCTGGATCTGCTGGTGTGTTGTCTTTCAATGTTGTAGGAACTGAAGCACCTAATTTGGACTAAATATAACTAGTAACTTTGAGTTGCAGGAGTTAAGTGAAGTAAATCCATCTGGTTTCATTCTTTTCTATGGTCAGGACAGTACATGGATACTGTGACAATAAAAACACTAGGTACTGTTCAGTGCTTATATCAGTGACTGAGACTTACTACTGGTTTTGTCTCTCACACCACTGTAAAGTCTGAACACCTGCACGTCTTAGCTTTAGACATGCACAAATACTCACAGAATGTTGAGAAAGTGGAGAAAATTTCTTGGGGCTGATTCAACTTTAACCATATTAACGCATATAATTCAGTGTGCCTGGATTTCAAAAACATAATTAAAAAACATTTTCATTTTGGTGTGGGTTTTTTTGTTTTGTTTTGTCATTTTTGTTTTGTGGTTTTGGGGGTTTTGTGTGTGTGTGTGTTTGGGTTTGGTTTAGGTTTTTTTGCATTAGGTAATTCTAAGTAGGATGTTCTATCAGGAAATGCTAGATAACTGCCTCAGGCTGGATGTCATTCTCTGAAAGCAGGGAAAGTTTTGGGAGGCTGAATCAAAGAAAATCCAGTAATTATATTTTTCTCAAAAATTTTAACTTTTTTTATACATACTCTCTGAATAATTTAATTTGCTTTGAGAGGAGTATTACAGCATACCAAAATTTTCCTTCATGATTTTCTGTCACTGTATTATGACATATATTTATCTTAAGTTTCAGGGCCTTCCTTAAGTTGTCTTCAGATTTTTTTTTGGTGCAAGAGGCTGGCAGAGTAGATCAACTGTAGAAGAGTGAGGTTTTCTAGTACATGCACTGTTTATTATCTATGCTTCATTTAAAAAGCCATTGGTAATTCTGGCTTTAGGATGTATAAAATATTCCCATCACAGTCACATTAAATTTTATCTAAATTGCAATATTTTTCATTTCTTGTAGAATCCTAGAATGTCTTGGGTTGGAAGGGACCTTAAAACTCATCTAATTACAGCCCCCTGCAATGGGCAGGGACACCTTCCATTGGACCAGGTTGCTCAGAGCCCCATCCAACCTGGCCTTGAACACTTCCAGGGATATCCACAACTTCTCTGGACAATCTGTTCCATTGCCTCACCACCCTCACAGTAAAGAATTTCTTCCTAATATCCAATCTAAACCTACTCTCAGTTCAAAGCCATTACCCTCAGCCTATCACTATATGCCCTTGTAAACTCATATTTAAGCCATGGCTTTATTTTTATTTTTGCTTTTATTTCTATCTTCTTTGAAAGGGTTGGATCCAGTAAAACACTGCCACTTTTAATCCCAGTGATGCTGGCTGTGATTGTTGGTGCTCAGTGTGACTGGTGATGCTTCGCACCAAGCAGAATCAGCTCCCCTGCAGGTGCGAAATCTCCTCATGGATTATTTAACTTGCAAACAAAGCAAAAAAATCACGAGGAGTTTTTTTAGGTTCCATTTCTAAAAGCAACTGCAAGAACAGATAAGAAATTATATGAGAGTGAAATAAGAAATGGAAAAAAAAAGAAATGAGAATAAAAAATGGGATATGTTATAGAAGAGCACATAAATATTTGAAAGAGAACTGTTATAAAATATTAAAAATTACATTCTTATTCTTCTAAGTCTTGCAATCACAGGAAATCTTTTACATTTCTGTTATTTTAATATATAAATTAATATATACAGGGGCTTCAAATGAGCAGACAATCTTTCTTCTGTAGTCAGTGTGCAAGCATGTGAGATGTGGCATTTATCTTGAAGAGCATGCAAGCTAGACAATCCGTCAGAGAAGGTAGTATTTCAAAAATCAGTTTGTTCTGGTGTTTTTATTTTGTTTTATCTTAAAATGGAATGACAATGAATATTTCCATGTGTGGGTTTAATTTTTTTTTTTAGTTGTCAGGAACCCTGGTGTATAGCTTTGTGGTTTTTTGAGTTGGAAAGATCAGGAACAAGAGGTTTAATACCAGATTATGTTTTATGGGAGATCAGCATAGGTCTTTCATGTCCTTGGTTGGTGCTTCATTCTCATCTTCTATTCAGTCTTGGTCAAGAGCAAAGAACCTGCAACCTTGGAGATAAATGCAGGTTGCCTGCAGCTCCATTTCACTGGCCCCTGATACTAAGGTGTGACTTAACATGAGACTCATCAAAACAGTTGTTTTGTTTTGTTTATATTTTTATCTGTAGCTAAAAGCTAGCGCTGAAAAAATTCTTTTTCCTCACAAGGAAAAGGTTACCCATGTGAGGCTCTTGGGGATGATGAGATGGCTCATCTGTTTCACAGAATATTCTGAGTGAGAAGGGACCAAAAAAGGATGATCAAATCCAACCCTTAAGTGTTGTTTCCTGCTTTTCTGACTTCCCACCTGATGTTGGGATTTGTCCTTTTATGATGCAAGGACAGGGTGAATTGGTACACTAATTTGTTGTGATATCACAAAATTTGGCCATGATAGTTCCCAAGGAGCTTTAATAAAGGCAATGTGGAAGAAATGTGGTTTAACCTCACACTGATTTTGCCTTTTAATTTTAGAGAAAAATATTACTCCTAGGAGTATAAACAATATTTTCTGACTCAGGGAATTGAAATGCTGCCATATTTGCATATCCTATGGAGTAGGTCAGTTTGGCTCTACAGAACTACCAAAGAGTTTTGTTAGTTTCAGTGGGACAAGACTGAAGTGTTAAGGAGCAGATACTCCTACAGGCAAATTGCTACCAAGAGAAGAAGTTTTGAACACTGAAATGACACTGAATTGATTCATTGATTTACATTTCTTTAGCTCTGGACTCTCCTTACTTTCAAGGCAAGATACATGATTTAGAAAGTACTCTACTATACTTAATCTTCTCTTGATCCTTGCTTGGAAGGAATCATGCAAGCCACTAAAAATAAATCTAGTAAGGTGTAGTCCTACTTCAGCATCAGATCTGCTCTGTGTCATAATGAGTGAATAATGGGAAAGATCAAGGCAGCATTTAAAATATTTATGCAGACAGCAAAGACACTTGGCAAAATTAATTTACAGGGGAAAAATAAGGAAAGTACAGAAGACTCTGGAAGAGGAAATTAGTGTAAGTACAAAAATGTGTCATTTTTCTGCACATTTAAAGGACTACTTAAATGTTTATGGGGCTCTTGCATGTGAGTGTCAGTTTTATAGAGATGTGTCTCTGTGTTTCCTTCACAACACAGAATAAAATTCAAATTTCCAAAATTTTACCTGATTTAAAGCATCTTTACTTAGATAGAACTGTTATGCTTTGGCTTTTTTAGGATGGTTGATTGTGAAACCAAATCTGTTTCCTTCTTTTTTCCTAAGTTCAGTGCTGGAGGCAGAGGGATATCTAGTGATAGCCACTGCTGTTCTTATGTCAGTCCTGTTCGTTGCATAAGATTAAAACAACACTACATTGTGAGCAGATGCTTGTTGGAAGGAATGTGAACTCCTGAATCAAGCTGCCGTTGCTCAGCCTGATAAGGAGCCTATTGCAAAAGGTGCAATGGAGTAATTCCCAAGTTATGGAATTGAACAGTCTGCTCAGAATGAGTTTGCTCACACTTCTGGGGAAAAAATAATGTCTTGTTTCATTGCCAGACTTGGATATCTGCAGTCCCAAACTGAGGAGGGAATATAATATGAACATTATTTACTTTCTTGATACGAAGCTTAATGTTTCATATCATAAGGAATAGATGCAAGCTTTGTATTATCTTACTAGTAAAACCAGTTTGTTGATTGTTTTTTTCTTTTTATTTCTTTATTTGTATATACAATTTGTGGCTTTATGTGAAGTGCTGTGTATGTGGAGAGCACAAAGTAGTTGTATTTTTAAGTCATATCTGTAGTGTTTGTTGTTTGCAATATGCCATAGTTTTTGCTACCACTTACTTTGCATTGTAAGCAAAAATCTATTCTTCATATAACTGCAACCTTGTTAGATATTTTGATAGATGGTGCTTTGCATCATGGCAGAAGAGGCAAAGCGCCTGACCTGCTGGCCATTGTTCTCAGCACTTTGTCAACACAGTCCCTCATGACGTGCATGTTCTGCTCAGAATCTGAAGAATTTTGGTAATATGTACTCTGTTCCCTGAGGAAGTGAACTATGCAGTGATTAATAGCCTCAAACTTCTATAAATGTTTCATCTAAGTATTTTGCATTGCTTTGAAAATAGTAAGTTCCACAATATTCTTCTAGCATACTTTATGTTAAGTATTTTCTACTCATCTTTTGTATTTTAATACTTCTGAGATGTTGTTTTCATGCGGCTAAAACGAATCACCTAGTGTTACATGCCACTGAAACCCCCTGCACGAGCTTTGAATATGTCCACAAAAGAGAAGATGGTGACTGCCTTTCCATGGGCATGCACAATTTCAATTCAATCTCATTAGCTCCCATGCCAGCAGAAGTGCATGTGCAGCAAATGCTTTGTGATCCAAGAATGCGTGGATCTCAAGCACACCTCTGGAGCTTGTCTTTGACAACACGTCTGGCTTAGATTAAACCTATCATGTTCCACAACTGTGGACAAAAACTTTCATGCTCAGAATTTATTTTCTGGGTAGATATTTTGCCTACATCAGCCCACATGAACCATTAACCAATGTAAAGAAAAAGTCATTCAGACATTAATATTTTCCTAGCTTTATTATTATTATTGTTAGTTATTTTTACAAAAAAACCCAACCAACTTTATGGTGATTTTAATACACCTGGCTCATAAGCATTTTTGGACATCAAATTGCTTTTTGTCTTTAATGCCATTTATATAATAGTGTGAAAGTATTCAAATCAGTGCCAGAAACACAATGTCTAGTCTTTTTGAGGATAGACCTAAAAATGAAGAATATTACCCAGAGTCTTGAGCAAAATACTTTTGAACTGATGTGTAAGTGAAATCAGAGGTTACCTGCAGGCAAAAAAATGGTGATTTTAGCTTTTAAATTCAAGTTTAGTGAAATTTGGGCCTTAAAAATATGACTGTTTTTAGAATATTTTCAGTCAATTTTTTTTTAAGAACACCCTGGACTCTGCTATTAGTTGATATATCTCAAAATAATATTACTGAAAACAGATTTTTCATAGTACCCAAACTGAAAATACATAGCTTGCGAGAAAAGGAACAAGGGTGGCACATCTATATAAACATTATCTTTGTATTATAAAACTCCATGCTGAGATGTATGTGGCAGATAATCCACTTGCATGTTAATTTTGGCAGTGCCCAGGAATGCTTAAAGAGTTTATTAACAGCTCAGAAACTTTCTCTTGCATTACACTATGAATTTGTTTGCTTGTTTGTTGATTTATTAGTATCAAACACAGAGGTTTTATTCTTGTGCTTGTGTTTCAAACTGGGAAGAAAAGTGTGACTCCCATATAGGGAAATAGATACCCTAGATGTTTAATACTTGGGTCCTGCATGTGCCATGAAGATCAGACCTTTAGATGTTCATAGTGCTGGATCAGGGCAACTGGAAATCTAATCTGGGAAGAGGCTTGGCAATCTTCACCATTTTAGCTAATCTTAGGTAGTTAGAAATTCATTACAAATAACTGTAAAGTGGTGCTTATGGAGAAAAACCAAAAACTAACTTCACAAATGGCCGTTGACCTGCTGACCATCACTGCTGAAATGTTATAGTGGATAGTGTGAACGATTCAATTAAATCTACAGGAGTGGTCCCGTAGAATTAGAAATTTAGGGCTTATTAGGAAAGTAATAGAAAACTAAACATGACAGCATCACTCTGTGATTGCAACATTCCACAGGGCTCTTTTACATTGAGTACTGTGTGCTGCCCTGGCCTCCTCCTCCCAGAAACACTGCAGTAGAACTGAAAACAGAGAAAGGCACCAGGGCTAATCCAAGGTTGTTAAGATTGTTAATTTTTTTAAATTTTAGAATGTTATCACGGTATCTACAATAGGATAATAGATCAAAATGGACTACCTCAAAGGTAGGAAGGAAGTTATTTTCTAACTGGTGTTGTGACACATGAATTTTATGATAGGAATCCCTCTTCATGTGTTGTCTAGATAGAGCCAATAAACATCTGCAACAGCTTCTCAACTGAAGTATTTGCAATTTCCGGTACTGTGCATCAACTTCTTTATCCTAATCATGTTGTCACAGCCCTATCCTGATCACATAGGATGTTTCTTTTCATCTTTTTCAGAAAGAAAGAAACATTCCTCTTTTTAAAATGTTTATCTATATGTAGAAGACCTCTAAGAACTTTGCATATTTCACCAATAAAGTTTCATTTTATTAACTGGGCTTACAAAAAGAGTTTCCGATGAGATTGTGAGCTTTTAAATATCTTTGCACAACTCAGAGACAGAGTGGTCTCAGCTGAGTAGTGGTTGTAGTGGTGGTGTGTGCTTTTAGTAAGTCTGGTTTTACTTTTAGCTGTAAATTTGCTAAAAAAAGAAAAGAAACAAGCAACTGAAGAGCATATTGTTAGCAGAACGCCTCAGGGGCAGGCAGGATGTGATTTTCTACTTAATAAAAGAACCAGCAGGCTGAATGCTCCATCTTTTCTTGTTCAGGGGTTTTTTTGTGTTTGTTTGTTTGTTTTTTCCTACTCCTATAATGCTTTCATCAGACATAAGAAATGCAATAAGCAATTAATAACAAACACTACTAAAATTGTTTATTTTAAAGTTCTGAAACAGAAGTGAAAGATATGCTTTACATTTTTACTTTCTTTGAGGACTCAACAAGAAATCTACTAAATTTTGGTTATTTTTATTTTTCTCTGCTATTTTTGTCCACAAGAAATGCAAAAAATTTAAATAAGTATGTGTTAAAGGGAAGGTTGCAAAACGTCTGTTTTAACTCTGGCTTACATTCTTATAATGATAAACCATAAAATTATAATGAGCTGATATGGTTCTGTGCACAAGCACTTTCTGAACATTTTTTTCACTGAGAGCCAAGTCCCAGCACAAAAGAAAAAAGATAACAACCAGAGCCATATTTAAGCGCACTGTATTTGTGGTAGATGTTTTTTAGAAAGGTATCTGGGTGAACCACTGGAAATCGTTGGCAGGTTGAAACACTGACCACCTGAAACATAGGTTTGCTGAAGTGCAAAATCACCTTCTGACAGACATATCCTAATCTTCATGGGAAGTATTTTATTTCAGTTTATTCAGTAAGTTCTATTCAGTGATTTTTTCCCTAAAAGTTAAGAAATAGTCTGAAATTATAAAAGGCTGAAAGTTGACCGTATTTTTCATTTTCAGTCTATGGTTAAAATACAAAAGAAGTGCTGCTTACTAGTTTTAAAATTTTAAAAACTGGGCTAACCAAAATCAATGTATTTAAATTGCAAAATAGAGACAGTATATCCTTTGCACTTGAAATAATTTTATTTATTTAATACTGTAAACTTAGGTAGATTTTTTCATGTCTCTAATGCACTTAGGTGTTTAGATTAAATAATATGAGTTAGAATGATTGCACCTAGCATTAGTTGTTGAATTCTAAGCAAAAAGGTCTTCCCTTTTTAATCAGAAGGAGAAGATAGCCATTACAGATGGTAAATCATTTCATCATTAGAATAAGGAATCACACGCTGAAGTTGCCTCTTACTTCTACTGACTGCAAACCAAGCCTAGGGTACCTGCTGAGATGAGGTGCTTAACTTTTAGATGGGTGAAGTTAAGTGAGATTTCTCCCTGACTAAATTGGTTTAATACTTTCTTTTCTGTTTAGCTTAAACTGAGATACAATTTTTCATCTGTATGCATAGACCTAAATAAAGAATAACCATTATCCTATTAGTAAGAAATACTCCATTCACTATTTTCATACTTAATCCAAAGTAAAAATTAAGGATTTTAATAAATTTTACCAAAACGGTTATGTTTGTCACTATTTATAGGCGTATTTGACATAATGTTTCCTGATTGCAAGAAGAGAGGAAAAATTACATCATCTATAAAGACTCAACTTTTCATTAAAGAAAAAAAAATACAAATGGAAAATGCGATTAAACTTGAAGACCTAAGTCAAACTCTTCTGCTGACTCATTTAACTCCTTATTAAATTTGGTAACTCCAATCATTTTGATTTAAGTCTGCGCACTCTTACATACAGTGAATTATTCCATTAATTTTAATGAGTCTATTTTATGTGCTAAACAAAGCACCTGCTTATGTCTTTGCAGAAAGTAAACCTTGGAGCATAAGCCTTCCATTTTAATTGTTAGCTAGTCTTGCTTTTGCTATTAATTTATTGTTTCATATTTTCTTTAAAAAGATAGCACATATATTAACCACTTCATCTACAAGTTTTATGTCAGTAGTGGGTTTGTTGAAGACTTTTTCCTCTAAGTGACTGAAGTGAGTCACAGGAATATTTTGCCCTGTTCCTTCAACAGCTGGTCTGTGAAATAGGCAGAACTTAAGGAAAGATAAGAGTAAGGAAGTAGAGTATCTCTGCTTTTATAAAACCACTTTTTATA